>NC_092157.1:15967228-16159728 GCF_045791955.1 Oncorhynchus clarkii lewisi | reverse complement strand
ACAGAGTTTAAATGACCTGCAAACCACTTGAGCAACGAGCATTAAAAGGCCATTATAAATCACAACTCCATAATGTTTCTGTCTAGTCAGTGATGTAATAAAAACAAAAGCATGGTGGTTTACAGTTAGAGCTATTTGGCGGTCTAGAACCTAGTGCTTCGGTTCCCCTTTCAGGCTCACCAGCCGTGTGTGTGTACGTGTATGTGTTTAAGTTTGTGTGTGTGTACGTGTATGCGTTTGAGTTTGTGTGTGTGTACGTGTATGCGTTTGAGTTTGTGTGTGTGTACGTGTATGCGTTTGAGTTTGTGTGTGTGTACGTGTATGCGTTTGAGTTTGTGTGTGTGTACGTGTATGCGTTTGAGTTTGTGTGTGTGTACGTGTATGCGTTTGAGTTTGTGTGTGTGTACGTGTATGTGTTTGAGTTTGTGTGTGTGTGTTTACGTGTATGTGTGTGCGTGTGTACTTGTATGTGTTTGAGTTTGTGTGTGTGTGTGTACGTGTATGTGTTTGAGTTTGTGTGTGTGAAAAAATGACAATAACGATAATAATGACGTTAATCATGAAACATTCTGGAGCAGCTGAACAACCATATTACAGACCTACCTATCTACATGGAGGTTCAGACACTGCAAGGTGTGTGTGTGTGTGTGTGTGTGTGTGTGTGTGTGTGTGTGTGTGTGTGTGTGTGTGTGTGTGTGTGTGTGTGTGTGTGTGTGTGTGTGTGTGTGAGTGTGTGTGTAAATAGTGATAATAATGACGTTAATCATGAAACATTCTGGAACAGCCATACACCATATTACAGACCTACCTATCTACACGGAGGTTCAGACACTGCAAGGTGTGCGTGTGTGTGTGTCTGTGCGTGCGCTCGTGTGTGCATGTGTGTGTGTGTGTGTGTGTGTGTGTGTGCGTGCGTGCGTTACCTGTTGAGAGCGAAAGCGTAGTGGAACTGTATCATGGGCTGTGTGGCCAGGTCACAGGTAGGCAGCATCTCCAGAGTCTGGACCAGTTTCACCATGGCATCATAGTCCTGTATGTCTCTGTATGAGAACAGCAGGTTCATGACGATGTCCTGTGTTAGGACCTCTGTGTTGTCGATGCGCAGTTTGATACGAGACAGCTCCTTGGCTAGCTCCTCCCCCTGGTACTTATCACGGGCCTTCCTGATGTCATTCAGCAGAGTGTCCTTAAATGAGGCACTACAGAGAGAGAGGGGAGAGAGGGGGAGAGAGAGAAAGCGGGGGAGGGGGGGGGGGGTGAGAGAGAGAAAAAAAGAGCGGGGGAGAGAGGGGGAAGAGAGAGAGCGGGAAAGAGAGGGAGGGGAAGAGAGAGAGAGGGCGTGGGAAAGAGAAAGAGGGGGGAGAGAGAGGTGAGAGAGGGGGGTTAGAGAGAGAGCGGGGGAGAGCAGGGGAGAGAGGGAGGGGAGAGAGAGAGAAAGAGGGGGGTGGGGGAGAGAGAGAGGGGGGTGGGAGAGAGAAAAAGGGGGGAGAGACTTGATTTCTGTAATGCTCCCACCTCTCCTACCAGTCAGATGTTGCCCCACCCACCTCTGGCCCATCTCCTGTCCTGCCTCCAGTGCTGCTCCTGTCCTCCCCAGCCCTGAGACTCTTCTGCCCCAGCCCTGAGACTCTTCTACCCCAGCCCTGAGACTCTTCTGCCCCAGCCCTGAGACTCTTCTACCCCAGCCCTGAGACTCTTCTACCCCAGCCCTGAGACTCTTCTGCCCCAGCCCTGAGACTATTCTGCCCCAGCCCTGAGACTCTTCTGCCCCAGCCCTGAGACTCTTCTGCCCCAGCCCTGAGACTCTTCTGCCCCAGCCCTGAGACTCTTCTACCCCAGCCCTGAGACTCTTCTACCCCAGCCCTGAGACTCTTCTGCCCCAGCCCTGAGACTATTCTGCCCCAGCCCTGAGACTCTTCTGCCCCAGCCCTGAGACTCTTCTGCCCCAGCCCTGAGACTCTTCTGCCCCAGCCCTGAGACTCTTCTACCCCAGCCCTGAGACTCTTCTGCCCCAGCCCTGAGACTCTTCTGCCCCAGCCCTGAGACTCTTCTGCCCCAGCCCTGAGACTCTTCTGCCCCAGCCCTGAGACTCTTCTACCCCAGCCCTGAGACTCTTTTGCCCCAGCCCTGAGACTCTTCTGCCCCAGCTCTGAGACTCTTCTGCCCCAGCCCTGAGACTCTTCTACCCCAGCCCTGAGACTCTTCTGCCCCAGCCCTGAGACACTTCCGCCCCAGTCCTGAGACACATCCGCCCCAGCCCTGAGACTCTTCCGCCCCAGCCCTGAGACTCTTCCGCCCCAGCCCTGAGACTCTTCTGCCCCAGCCCTGAGACTCTTGTACCCCAGCCCTGAGACTCTTCTACCCCAGCCCTGAGACTCTTCTACCTCAGCCCTGACTCTTCTGCCCCAGCCCTGAGACTCTTCTACCCCAGCCCTGAGACTCTTCTGCCCCAGCCCTGAGACTCTTCTACCCCAGCCCTGAGACTCTTCTGCCCCAGCCCTGAGACCAGCGTGGATTCTCTCTTGGTCTTATGTTACATTTCCAGTTCAACTTGAGTCAGTAGCCCTTCTTTCCATCATGTTTAATAGTGTGTGTGTGTGTGTGTGTATGCGCGTGCATGCATGTCTGTGTTTGTGTGTGTGTTACCAGGAAGTGACGTGGATGTCCTTGAGCAGTGAGGTGAAGCGGTCGGTGAGTGGCAGACAGAGAGGACTCAGCAGGCTGTCCCAGCTGGGCTGCATGTATTCACTGGCCCTCCTCTGGGCATCGCTCTCACAACACATATACTCATGGTTAGGAGTCAGCACATAAGGGATGAAGTAGTAGTTACCACTGGACGCCTGGAGACAGAAAGAAAGAGGGAAGGAGGGAGGGGGCATAGGGAGAAAGGAGGGGGGTAGGGAGAGATAGAGATATATAAAGGGGGGGTAGGGAGAGATAGAGATATAGAAAGGGGGTGGTAGGGAGAGACAGAGATATAGAAAGGGGGTGGTAGGGAGAGATAGAGATATAGAAAGAGGGAAGGATGGAGGGGGCATAGGGAGAAAGGAGGGGGGTAGGGAGAGATAGAGATATAGAAAGGGGGTGGTAGGGAGAGATATAGATATAGAAAGTGGGTGGTAGGGAGAGATATAGATATAGAAAGGGGTGGTAGGGAGAGATAGAGATATAGAAAGAGGGTGGTAGGAAGAGATAGAGATATAGAAAGGGGGTGGTAGGAAGAGATAGAGATATAGAAAGGGGGTGATAGGGAGAGATAGAGATATAGAAAGACGGAAGGAGGGAGGGGCATAGGGAGAAAGGAGGGGGGTAGGGGGAGAGAGAGATATAGAAAGGGGGTGGTAGGGAGAGATATAGAAAGGGGGTGGTAGGGAGAGATAGATATATAGAAAGGGGGTGGTAGGAAGAGATATAGATATAGAAAGAGGGAAGGAGGGAGGGGGCATAGGGAGAAAGGAGGGGAGTAGGGAGAGATAGAGATATAGAAAGGGGGTGGTAGGGAGAGATAGAGATGTAGAAAGGGGGTGGTAGGGAGAGATATAGAAAGGGGGTGGTAGGGAGAGATATAGAAAGGGGGTGGTAGTAAGAGATAGAGATATAGAAAGGGGGTGGTAGGGAGAGATAGAGATATAGAAAGGGGGTAGTAGGGAGAGATATCGAAAGGGGGTGGTAGGAAGAGATAGAGATATAGAAAGGGGGCGGTAGGGAGAGATTTAGATATAGAAAGGGGGTGGTAGGGAGAGATAGAGATATAGAAAGGGGGTGGTAGGGAGAGATAGAGATATAGAAAGGGGGTGGTAGGGAGAGATAAAGATATAGAAAGGGGGTGGTATCGAGAGATATAGATATAGAAAGAGGGAAGGAGGGAGGGGGCATAGGGAGAAAGGAGGGGGGTAGGGAGAGATATAGATATAGAAAGGGGGTGGTAGGGAGAGATCGAGATATAGAAAGGGGGTGATATGAAGATATATAGATATAGAAAGGGGGTGGTAGGGAGAGATAGAGATATAGAAAGGGGTGGTAGGGAGAGATAGAGATATAGAAAGGGGGTGGTAGGGAGAGATAGAGACATAGAAAGGGGGTGGTAGGAAGAGATATAGATATAGAAAGAGGGAAGGAGGGAGGGGGCATAGGGAGAAAGGAGGGGAGTAGGGAGAGATGGAGATATAGAAAGGGGGTGGTAGGGAGAGATAGAGATATAGAAAGGGGGTGGTAGGGAGAGATAGAGATATAGAAATGGGGGTGGTAGGGAGAGATATAGAAAGAGGGTGGTAGGAAGAGATAGAGATATAGAAAGTGGGTGGTAGGGAGAGATAGAGATATAGAAAGGGGGTAGTAGGGAGAGATATAGAAAGGGGGTGGTAGGAAGAGATAGAGATATAGAAAGGGGGCGGTAGGGAGAGATAGAGATATAGAAAGGGGTGGTAGGGAGAGATAGAGATATAGAAAGGGGGTGGTAGGGAGAGATAGAGATATAGAAAGGGGGTGGTAGGGAGAGATAGAGATATAGAAAGAGGGAAGGAGGGAGGGGGCATAGGGAGAAAGGAGGGGGGTAGGGAGAGATATAGATATAGAAAGGGGGTGGTAGGGAGAGATATAGATATAGAAAGGGGGTGGTAGGTAGAGATAGAGATATAGAAAGGGGGTGGTAGGGAGAGATAGAGATATAGAAAGGGGGTGGTAGGGAGAGATAGAGATATAGAAAGGGGGTGATAGGAAGATATATAGATATAGAAAGGGGGTGGTAGGGAGAGAAAGAGATATAGAAAGGGGTGGTAGGGAGAGATAGAGATATAGAAAGGGGGTGGTAGGGAGAGATAGAGATATAGAAAGGGGGTGGTAGGGAGAGATAGAGACATAGAAAGGGGGTGGTAGGAAGAGATATAGATATAGAAAGGGGGTGGTAGGGAGAGATATAGATATAGAAAGGGGGTGGTAGGTAGAGATAGAGATATAGAAAGGGGGTGGTAGGGAGAGAACGAGATATAGAAAGGGGGTGGTAGGGAGAGAAATAGATATAGAAAGGGGGTGGTAGGGAGAGATAGAGATATAGAAAGGGGGTGGTAGGGAGAGATAAAGATATAGAAAGGGGGTGGTAGGGAGAGATAGAGATATAGAAAGGGGGTGGTAGGGAGAGATACAGATATAGAAAGGGGAAGAAAGAGGGTCAGTAGATTTGGAGGTCCATTTTTTTACTTAACCTTTATTTAAACAGGTTAGTCTTGTTGAAATGAATATCAGGTTTTCAAGAAAGGTTGATTTGGTCATCAGCTGTTAGCCTCGTTAACACTCTGGAGAGCAGGTCATATCCCATGATTCCACAGTGATGGCAGTCACATGGCCGTGCTCCGCCACATCGTCACCATAAAGGTTGAAGTTCAGATGTTATGTGTGTATTGGAGATCGGGTAGCTGTTTGGATGGGAGTCAGAGCCAGTGCTTTTTACAGGGATCGTTCCCAAATTACAAATTTAATCTTGGGTTTACAGTCTCTCTCTCACACACACACACACACACACACACACACACACACACACACACACACACACACACACACATATACACACACACACACATATACACACACACACACACACACACACACACACACACACACACACACACACACACACACACACACACACACACACACACACACACAGCTCAGCTTGATGAAGGGAAAACTCTGAACATGTTCACAACAAGTCAGTCCAACAGCACTGAAATCAAGAAGCAGGTATTTGTGTCCCAACCACATAAACTACTCTATCATAGAGTGCAACACAATACTCCAGAGCCATGTATTTAGAATGAGATAAATATCTCTGGTATGCACTTCATACACACACAGGTCATTGTGCCTTCTCATCCCAACACACTTCTAGGGGGCAGATACTAAGGTGAGGTGAGTAAAGGTCACACACACACAGACTCTGGTGAGCAAGGTCAGAGGTTAAGGCGAGCAGGGTCAGAGGTTAGGGAGAGCAGGGTCAGAGGTTAGGGTGAGCAGGGTCAATGGTTAGAGTTAAGGTGAGCTGGGTCAGAGGTTAGAGTTAAGGTGAGCAGGGTCGGAGGTTAAGGTGAGCAGGGTCAAAGGTTAGGGAGAGCAAGGTCAGAGGTTAGAGTTAAGGTGAGCTGGGTCGGAGGTTAGAGTTAAGGTGAGCTGGGTCGGAGGTTAGAGTTAAGGTGAGCTGGGTCAGAGGTTAGAGTTAAGGTGAGCTGGATCAGAGGTTAGAGTTAAGGTGAGCTGGGTCGGAGGTTAGAGTTAAGGTGAGCTGGGTCAGAGGTTAGAGTTAAGGTGAGCTGGGTCGGAGGTTAGAGTTAAGGTGAGCTGGGTCAGAGGTTAGAGTTAAGGTGAGCTGGATCAGAGGTTAGAGTTAAGGTGAGCTGGGTCGGAGGTTAGAGTTAAGGTGAGCTGGGTCAGAGGTTAGAGTTAAGGTGAGCTGGGTCGGAGGTTAGAGTTAAGGCGAGCTGGGTCAGAGGTTAGAGTTAAGGTGAGCTGGGTCGGAGGTTAGAGTTAAGGTGAGCTGGGTCAGAGGTTAGAGTTAAGGTGAGCTGGATCAGAGGTTAGAGTTAAGGTGAGCTGGGTCAGAGGTTAGAGTTAAGGTGAGCTGGATCAGAGGTTAGAGTTCAGGTGAGCTGGATCAGAGGTTAGAGTTAAGGTGAGCTGGATCAGAGGTTAGAGTTAAGTTGAGCTGGATCAGAGGTTAGAGTTAAGTTGCTAGAGACTCTGCCCCCCTCTATGGCAAAGGCATGTGTTAAACCGGAGGAGACTCTCAGGGTAATTTGTAGCAGTACCTACTTTGTTGCGTAATCCAGAGCCTCTGTACTCTGGAGGGAGCTGAACCCAGGGGAACCCTAATGTCTGTGTTCTAGACGCCTTCTCCACAGACACACAGAGTGAACAACACAACAACAACAACACAGAGATAGAGAGAAAGTTCAGAGGCTAAAGATGAAGAAGTATTTTAGTACTCATGCAGGTACTTACAGTGTTTTTCTGTGCCACCATGTCCTACAAAAGAGAGAAATAATTGTAAGAATACATTTGAGAGAGTTAGACTGCACACTACTACAACACACTATCTGTTGAGTTGTGCTGTTTGGCATTAAGAGTCCCTACACTTACTTCAGTTACAACAACATTCCTTTTTATCACTGTGGAAATAGCTGCCTGACACCTAGTCCACTGCAACTGTGGCTAAAGCACACACACGCAGCAGAACAACGAACAACAGACACACACACAGACAAACACACAGACAAAGAACACACACTGGGCTGTAAATAAACCCAGTCCGCTATGTTGTTCAGAGGATGGAATGCCATCTATGACCTCACAGCCAACGCCCCCTCACCCTACAGGTGCCGTATCTTAATTTGAGCCAGTTTCACAGAGCAAGAAAATAATCTCCTTTTTTAATAATAATTATTTTTTTGTTGGGGTTGATGCAATTTTCAGGTAGGGCAAATAAAGTGTGATATTTTAAAGTGGAAATTACAAGTTTTAGAAGTCTTTGCCTTTCTGCAGCAACAGGAGGAATTGAAATATGGCATCTGTATCTACCCAGCTTGGATTCCGCTGTGTTTGTGTGTACCTTCAGTGACAAAGCGGTGTCGGGGTCAGTGTCATGGTACAGGATGACATTGTTGGCCATGTCGAAGCTCTCTCTGACACCCAGATGGTAAAACAACGACGGCTGCCGGAACACATCACTCATATCAACTACCGCTATGTCTGCAGAGAGAGAGAGAGGAAAGGGAGAGGAGGATTAGGGTTCAGGGAAACAATAACTGTATTGTAGCGGTAGTGTCTATATTGTAGTGGTAATGTCTGTATTGTAGTGGAAGTGTCTGTAATGTAGTGGTAGTGTCTGTTTTGTAGTGGTAGTGTCTGTATTGTAGTGGTAGTGTCTGTAATGTAGTGGTAGTGTCTGTATTGTAGTGGTAATGTCTGTATTGTAGTGGTAGTGTCTGTTTTATAGTGGTAGTGTAGTGTCTGTATTATAGTGGTAGTGTAGTGTCTGTATTGTAGTGGTAGTGTAGTGTCTGTATTGTAGTGGTAGTGTCTGTATTGTAGTGGTAATGTCTGTATTGTAGTGGAAGTGTCTGTAATGTAGTGGTAGTGTCTGTATTGTAGTGGTAGTGTCTGTATTGTAGTGGAAGTGTCTGTATTATATTGCAGTGGTAGTGTCTGTAGAGCACTTGTAGTGTAGTGTCTGTATTGTAGTGGAAGTGTCTGTATTGTAGTGTAGTGTCTGTATTGTAGTGGTAGTGTCTGTATTGTAGTGGTAGTGTCTGTAGTATAGTGATAGTGTAGTGTCTGTATTATAGTGGTAGTGTCTGTATTGTAGTGGTAGTGTCTGTATTGTAGTGGTAGTGTAGTGTCTGTATTGTAGTGGTAGTGTCTGTATTGTAGTGTCTGTATTGTAGTGGTAATGTCTGTATTGTAGTGGTAATGTCTATTGTAAAGGTAGTGTCTGTATTTTAGTGGTAGTGTAGTGAATGTAATGCAGTGGCAGTGCAGTGTCTGTATTGTAGTGGTAATGTCTGTATTGTAGTGGTATAGTAGTGGTAGTGTCTGTATTGTAGTGGTAGTGTCTGTATTGTAGTGGTAGTGTCTGTATTGTAGTGGTAGTGACTGTATTTTAGTGGTAGTGATTGTATTTTAGTGGTAGTGTAGTGTCTATTGTAGTGGAATTGCCGTGTCTGTATTGTAGTGTAGTGTCTGTATTGTTGTGGTAGTGTCTGTATTGTAGTGGTAGTGTCTGTATTGTAGTGGTAGTATCTGTAATGTAGTGGTAGTGTCTGTATTATAGTTGTAGTGTCTGTATTGTAGTGGTAGTGTCTGTATTGTAGTGGTAGTGACTGTATTTTAGTGTTAGTGTAGTGTCTTCTGTAGTGGTAGTGTAGTGTCTGTATTGTAGTGGTAGTGTCTTGTCTGTATTGTAGTGTAGTGAATGTATTGTAGTGGTGGTGTAGTGTCTGTATTGTAGTGGTAGTGTCTGTATTGTAGTGGTAGTGTCTGTATTGTTGTGGTAGTGTTTGTTTTGTAGTGGTAGTGTCTGTATTGTAGTGGTTGTGTCTGTATTGTAGTGCAGTGTCTGTATTGCAGTTGAAGTGTAGTGTCTGTATTGCAGTAGTAGTTTAGTGTCTGTATTGTAGTGGAAGTGTAGTGTCTGTATAGTAGTGGTAGTGTCTGTATTGTAGTGGTAGTGTCTGTATTGTAGTGGAATTGCCGTGTCTGTATTGTAGTATAGTGTCTGTAATGTTGTGGTAGTGTCTGTATTGTAGTGGTAGTGTCTGTACTGTAGTGGTAGTGTCTGTATTGCAGTGGTAGTGTCTCTATTGCAGTGGTAGTGTCTGTATTGTAGTGGTAGTGTCTGTATTGTAGTGGTAGTGTCTGTATTGTAGTGGTAGTGTCTGTATTGTAGTGTTGTGGTAGTGTCTGTATTGTTGTGGTAGTGTCTGTATTGTAGTGGTGGTGTCTGTATTGTAGTGGAAGTGTCTGTATTGTAGTGGTAGTGTCTGTACTGTAGTGGTAGTGTCTGTATTGCAGTGGTAGTGTCTCTATTGCAGTGGTAGTGTCTGTATTGTAGTGGTAGTGTCGGTATTGTAGTGGTAGTGTCTGTATTGTTGTGGTAGTGTCTGTATTGTTGTGTTAGTGTCTGTATTGTTGTGGTAGTGTCTGTATTGTAGTGGTGGGGTCTGTATTGTAGTGGTAGTGTCTGTATTGTAGTGGTAGTGTCTGTTTTGTAGTGGTGGTGTCTATATTGTAGTGGTAGTGTCTGTATTGTAGTGGTAGTGTCTGTATTGTAGTGGTAGTGTCTGTATTGTAGTGGTAGTGTCTTTATTGTAGTGGAAGTGTCTCTATTGTTGTGGTAGTGTCTGTATTGTAGTGGTAGTGTCTGTATTGTAGTGGTAGTGTCTGTATTTTAGTGGTAGTGTAGTGTCTGTATTGTAGTGTAGTGTCTGTATTTTAGTGGTAGTGTAGTGTCTGTATTGTAGTGGTAGTGTCTGAATTGTAGGGGTAGTGTCTGTATTGTTGTGGTAGTGTCTGTATTGTAGTGGTAGTGTCTGTATTGTTGTGGTAGTGTCTGTATTGTTGTGGTAGTGTCTGTATTGTTGTGGTAGTGTCTGTATTGTAGTGGTGGTGTCTGTATTGTAGTGGTAGTGTCTGTATTGTAGTGGTAGTGTCTGTATTGTAGTGGTAGAGTCTGTTTTTTAGTGGTAGTGTCTGTATTGTAGTGGTAGTGTCTGTATTGTAGTGGTAGTGTCTGTATTGTAGTGGTAGTGTCTGTATTGTAGTGGTAGTGTCTGTATTGTAGTGGTAGTGTCTTTATTGTAGTGGAAGTGTCTGTATTGTAGTGGTAGTGTCTGTATTGTAGTGGTAGTGTCTGTATTTTAGTGGTAGTGTAGTGTCTGTATTGTGGTGGTACTGTCTGTATTGTAGTGTAGTGTCTGTATTTTAGTGGTAGTGTAGTGTCTGTATTGTAGTGGTAGTGTCTGTATTGTAGTGGTAGTGTCTGTATTGTAGTGGTGGTGTCTGTATTGTAGTGGTAGTGTCTGTATTGTAGTGGTAGTGTCTGTTTTTTAGTGGTAGTGTCTGAATTGTATTGGTAGTGTCTGTATTGTTTTGGTAGTGTCTGTATTGTTGTGGTAGTGTAGTGTCTGTATTGTAGTGGTAGTGTAGTGTCTGTAGTATAGTGCTAATGTCTGTAATGTCGTGGTAGTGTCAGTATTATAGTTGAAGTGTCTGTATTGTAGTGGTAGTGTCTGTATTGTTGTGGTAGTGTCTGTATTGTTGTGGTAGTGTCTGTATTGTAGTGGTGGGGTCTGTATTGTAGTGGTGGGGTCTGTATTGTAGTGTAGTGTCTGTATTGTAGTGGTAGTGTCTGTATTGTAGTGGTGGTGTCTGTATTGTAGTGGAAGTGTCTGTATTATAGTGGTAGTGTCTGTATTGTAGTGGTAGTGTCTTTAATGTAGTGGAAGTGTCTGTATTGTAGTGGTAGTGTCTGTATTGTTGTGGTAGTGTCTGTATTGTAGTGGTAGTGTCTGTATTATAGTTGTAGTGTCTGTATTGTTGTGGTAGTGTCTGTATTGTAGTGGTAGTGTCTGTATTGTTGTGGTAGTGTCTGTATTGTTGTGGTAGTGTCTGTATTGTAGTGGTGGTGTCTGTATTGTAGTGGAAGTGTCTGTATTATAGTGGTAGTGTAGTGTCTGTATTGTAGTGGTAGTGTCCGTATTGTAGTGGTAGTGTCTGTTTTTTAGTGGAAGTGTCTGAATTGTAGTGGTATTGTCTGTATTGTTGTGGTAGTGTCTGTATTGTAGTTGTAGTGTCTGTATTGTTGTGGTAGTGTCTGTATTGTAGTGGTAGTGTCTGTATTGTTGTGGTAGTGTCTGTATTGTTGTGGTAGTGTCTGTATTGTAGTGGTGGTGTCTGTATTGTAGTGGAAGTGTCTGTATTATAGTGGTAGTGTCTGTATTGTTGTGGTAGTGTCTGTATTGTAGTGGTAGTGTCTGTATTGTTGTGGTAGTGTCTGTATTGTTGTGGTAGTGTCTGTATTGTAGTGGTGGTGTCTGTATTGTAGTGGAAGTGTCTGTATTGTAGTGGTAGTGTCTGTACTGTAGTGGTAGTGTCTGTATTGCAGTGGTAGTGTCTCTATTGCAGTGGTAGTGTCTGTATTGTAGTGGTAGTGTCTGTATTGTAGTGGTAGTGTCTGTATTGTTGTGGTAGTGTCTGTATTGTTGTGTTAGTGTCTGTATTGTTGTGGTAGTGTCTGTATTGTAGTGGTGGGGTCTGTATTGTAGTGGTAGTGTCTGTATTGTAGTGGTAGTGTCTGTTTTGTAGTGGTGGTGTCTATATTGTAGTGGTAGTGTCTGCATTGTAGTGGTAGTGTCTGTATTGTAGTGGTAGTGTCTGTATTGTAGTGGTAGTGTCTTTATTGCAGTGGAAGTGTCTCTATTGTTGTGGTAGTGTCTGTATTGTAGTGGTAGTGTCTGTATTGTAGTGGTAGTGTCTGTATTTTAGTGGTAGTGTAGTGTCTGTATTGTACTGTAGTGTCTGTATTTTAGTGGTAGTGTAGTGTCTGTATTGTAGTGGTAGTGTCTGAATTGTAGGGGTAGTGTCTGTATTGTTGTGGTAGTGTCTGTATTGTAGTGGTAGTGTCTGTATTGTTGTGGTAGTGTCTGTATTGTTGTGGTAGTGTCTGTATTGTTGTGGTAGTGTCTGTATTGTAGTGGTGGTGTCTGTATTGTAGTGTTAGTGTCTGTATTGTAGTGGTAGTGTCTGTATTGTAGTGGTAGAGTCTGTTTTTTAGTGGTAGTGTCTGTATTGTAGTGGTAGTGTCTGTATTGTAGTGGTAGTGTCTGTATTGTAGTGGTAGTGTCTGTATTGTAGTGGTAGTGTCTTTATTGTAGTGGAAGTGTCTGTATTGTAGTGGTAGTGTCTGTATTGTAGTGGTAGTGTCTGTATTTTAGTGGTAGTGTAGTGTCTGTATTGTAGTGGTATTGTCTGTATTGTAGTGTAGTGTCTGTATTTTAGTGGTAGTGTAGTGTCTGTATTGTAGTGGTAGTGTCTGTATTGTAGTGGTAGTGTCTGTATTGTAGTGGTGGTGTCTGTATTGTAGTGGTAGTGTCTGTATTGTAGTGGTAGTGTCTGTTTTTTAGTGGTAGTGTCTGAATTGTATTGGCCGTGTCTGTATTGTTTTGGTAGTGTCTGTATTGTTGTGGTAGTGTAGTGTCTGTATTGTAGTGGTAGTGTAGTGTCTGTAGTATAGTGCTAATGTCTGTAATGTCGTGGTAGTGTCAGTATTATAGTTGAAGTGTCTGTATTGTAGTGGTAGTGTCTGTATTGTTGTGGTAGTGTCTGTATTGTTGTGGTAGTGTCTGTATTGTAGTGGTGGGGTCTGTATTGTAGTGGTGGGGTCTGTATTGTAGTGTAGTGTCTGTATTGTAGTGGTAGTGTCTGTATTGTAGTGGTGGTGTCTGTATTGTAGTGGAAGTGTCTGTATTATAGTGGTAGTGTCTGTATTGTAGTGGTAGTGTCTTTAATGTAGTGGAAGTGTCTGTATTGTAGTGGTAGTGTCTGTATTGTTGTGGTAGTGTCTGTATTGTAGTGGTAGTGTCTGTATTATAGTTGTAGTGTCTGTATTGTAGTGGTATTGTCTGTATTGTAGTGGTAGTGACTGTATTTTAGTGGTAGTGTAGTGTCTTCTGTAGTGGTAGTGTAGTGTCTGTATTGTAGTGGTAGTGTCTTGTCTGTATTGTAGTGTAGTGTATGTATTGTAGTGGTGGTGTAGTGTCTGTATTGTAGTGGTAGTGTCTGTATTGTAGTGGTAGTGTCTGTATTGTTGTGGTAGTGTTTGTTTTGTAGTGGTAGTGTCTGTATTGTAGTGGTAGTGTAGTGTCTTCTGTAGTGGTAGTGTAGTGTCTGTATTGTAGTGGTAGTGTCTTGTCTGTATTGTAGTGTAGTGTATGTATTGTAGTGGTGGTGTAGTGTCTGTATTGTAGTGGTAGTGTCTGTATTGTTGTGGTAGTGTTTGTTTTGTAGTGGTAGTGTCTGTATTGTAGTGGTTGTGTCTGTATTGTAGTGCAGTGTCTGTATTGCAGTTGAAGTGTAGTGTCTGTATTGCAGTAGTAGTTTAGTTTCTGTATTGTAGTGGTAGTGTCTGTATTGTAGTGGAAGTGTAGTGTCTGTATAGTAGTGGTAGTGTCTGTATTGTAGTGGTAGTGTCTGTATTGTAGTGGAATTGCCGTGTCTGTATTGTAGTGTAGTGTCTGTAATATTGTGGTAGTGTCTGTATTGTAGTGGTAGTGTCTGTATTGTAGTGGTAGTGTCTGTATTGCAGTGGTAGTGTCTCTATTGCAGTGGTAGTGTCTGTATTGTAGTGGTACTGTCTGTATTGTAGTGGTAGTGTCTGTATTGTTGTGGTAGTGTCTGTATTGTTGTGTTAGTGTCTGTATTGTTGTGGTAGTGTCTGTATTGTAGTGGTGGCGTCTGTATTGTAGTGGTAGTGTCTGTATTGTAGTGGTAGTGTCTGTTTTGTAGTGGTGGTGTCTATATTGTAGTGGTAGTGTCTGTATTGTAGTGGTAGTGTCTGTATTGTAGTGGTAGTGTCTGTATTGTAGTGGTAGTGTCTTTATTGTAGTGGAAGTGTCTCTATTGTTGTGGTAGTGTCTGTATTGTAGTGGTAGTGTCTGTATTGTAGTGGTAGTGTCTGTATTTTAGTGGTAGTGTAGTGTCTGTATTTTAGTGGTAGTGTAGTGTCTGTATTGTAGTGTAGTGTCTGTATTTTAGTGGTAGTGTAGTGTCTGTATTGTAGTGGTAGTGTCTGAATTGTAGTGGTAGTGTCTGTATTGTTGTGGTAGTGTCTGTATTGTAGTGGTAGTGTCTGTATTGTTGTGGTAGTGTCTGTATTGTTGTGGTAGTGTCTGTATTGTTGTGGTAGTGTCTGTATTGTAGTGGTGGTGTCTGTATTGTAGTGGTAGTGTCTGTATTGTAGTGGTAGTGTCTGTATTGTAGTGGTAGTGTCTGTATTGTAGTGGTAGTGTCTGTATTGTAGTGGTAGTGTCTTTATTGTAGTGGAAGTGTCTGTATTGTAGTGGTAGTGTCTGTATTGTAGTGGTAGTGTCTGTATTTTAGTGGTAGTGTAGTGTCTGTATTGTAGTGGTACTGTCTGTATTGTAGTGTAGTGTCTGTATTTTAGTGGTAGTGTAGTGTCTGTATTGTAGTGGTAGTGTCTGTATTGTAGTGGTAGTGTCTGTATTGTAGTGGTGGTGTCTGTATTGTAGTGGTAGTGTCTGTATTGTAGTGGTAGTGTCTGTTTTTTAGTGGTAGTGTCTGAATTGTAGTGGTAGTGTATGTATTGTTTTGGTAGTGTCTGTATTGTTGTGGTAGTGTAGTGTCTGTATTGTAGCGGTAGTGTAGTGTCTGTAGTATAGTGCTAATGTCTGTAATGTCGTGGTAGTGTCAGTATTATAGTTGAAGTGTCTGTATTGTAGTGGTAGTGTCTGTATTGTTGTGGTAGTGTCTGTATTGTTGTGGTAGTGTCTGTATTGTAGTGGTGGGGTCTGTATTGTAGTGGTGGGGTCTGTATTGTAGTGGAGTGTCTGTATTGTAGTGGTAGTGTCTGTATTGTAGTGGTGGTGTCTTTATTGTAGTGGAAGTGTCTGTATTATAGTGGTAGTGTCTGTATTGTAGTGGTAGTGTCTTTAATGTAGTGGAAGTGTCTGTATTGTAGTGGTAGTGTCTGTATTGTAGTGGTAGTGTCTGTATTGAATTGGTAGTGTCTGTATTTTAGTGGTAGTGTAGTGTCTGTATTTTAGTGGTAGTGTAGTGTCTGTATTGTAGTGGTAGTGTCTGAATTGTAGTGGTAGTGTCTGTATTGTTGTGGTAGTGTCTGTATTGTAGTGGTAGTGTCTGTATTGTTGTGGTAGTGTCTGTATTGTAGTGGTAGTGTCTGTATTTTAGTGGTAGTGTAGTGTCTGTATTTTAGTGGTAGTGTAGTGTCTGTATTGTAGTGGTAGTGTCTGTATTGTTGTGGTAGTGTCTGTATTGTAGTGGTAGTGTCTGTATTTTTAGTGGTAGTGTCTGTATTGTAGTGGTAGTGTAGTGTCTGTATTGTAGTAGTAGTGTAGTGTCTGTATTGTAGTGGTAGTGTAGTGTCTGTAGTATAGTGCTAATGTCTGTAATGTAGTGGTAGTGTCAGTATTATAGTTGAAGTGTCTGTATTATAGTTGAAGTGTCTGTATTGTTGTGGTAGTGTCTGTATTGTTGTGGTAGTGTCTGTATTGTAGTGGTAGTGTCTGTATTGTTGTGGTAGTGTCTGTATTGTTGTGGTAGTGTCTGTATTGTAGTGGTGGTGTCTGTATTGTAGTGGAAGTGTCTGTATTATGGTGGTAGTGTAGTGTCTGTATTGTAGTGGTAGTGTCCGTATTGTAGTGGTAGTGTCTGTTTTTTTAGTGGAAGTGTCTGAATTGTAGTGGTATTGTCTGTATTGTTGTGGTAGTGTCTGTATTGTAGTTGTAGTGTCTGTATTGTAGTGGTAGTGTCTTTATTGTAGTGGAAGTGTCTGTATTGTAGTGGTAGTGTCTGTATTGTTGTGGTAGTGTCTGTATTGTAGTGGTAGTGTCTGTATTGTTGTGGTAGTGTCTGTATTGTTGTGGTAGTGTCTGTATTGTAGTGGTGGTGTCTGTATTGTAGTGGAAGTGTCTGTATTATAGTGGTAGTGTCTGTATTGTAGTGGTAGTGTCTTTAATGTAGTGGAAGTGTCTGTATTGTAGTGGTAGTGTCTGTATTGTAGTGGTAGTGTCTGTATTGTAGTGGTAGTGTCTGTATTGTAGTGGTAGTGTCTGTATTTTAGTGGTAGTGTAGTGTCTGTATTTTAGTGGTAGTGTAGTGTCTGTATTGTAGTGGTAGTGTCTGAATTGTAGTGGTAGTGTCTGTATTGTTGTGGTAGTGTCTGTATTGTAGTGGTAGTGTCTGTATTGTTGTGGTAGTGTCTGTATTGTAGTGGTAGTGTCTGTATTTTAGTGGTAGTGTAGTGTCTGTATTTTAGTGGTAGTGTAGTGTCTGTATTGTAGTGGTAGTGTCTGAATTGTAGTGGTAGTGTCTGTATTGTTGTGGTAGTGTCTGTATTGTAGTGGTAGTGTCTGTATTGTTGTGGTAGTGTCTGTATTGTAGTGGTAGTGTCTGTATTGTTGTGGAAGTGTCTGTATTGTAGTGGTAGTGTCTGTATTTTAGTGGTAGTGTCTGTATTGTGGTGGTAGTGTCTGTATTGTTGTGGTAGTGTCTGTATTTTTAGTGGTAGTGTCTGTATTTTAGTGGTAGTGTAGTGTCTGTAGTGGTAGTGTAGTGTCTGTATTGTAGTAGTATTGTAGTGTCTGTATTGTAGTGGTAGTGTAGTGTCTGTAGTATAGTGCTAATGTCTGTAATGTCGTGGTAGTGTCAGTATTATAGTTGAAGTGTCTGTATTATAGTTGAAGTGTCTGTATTGTTGTGGTAGTGTCTGTATTGTTGTGGTAGTGTCTGTATTGTAGTGGTAGTGTCTGTATTGTTGTGGTTGTGTCTGTATTGTTGTGGTAGTTTCTGTATTGTTGTGGTAGTGTCTGTATTGTAGTGGTGGTGTCTGTATTGTAGTGGTAGTGTCTGTATTGTAGTGGTAGTGTCTGTATTGTAGTGGTAGTGTCTATTTTTTAGTGGTAGTGTCTGTATTGTAGTGGTAGTGTCTGTATTGTAGTGGTAGTGTCTGTATTATAGTGGTAGTGTCTGTATTGTAGTTGTAGTGTCTGTATTGTAGTGGTAGTGTCTTTATTGTAGTGGAAGTGTCTGTATTGTCGTGGTAGTGTCTGTATTGTAGTGGTAGTGTCTGTATTGTAGTGGTAATGTAGTGTCTGTATTGAAGTGGTACTGTCTGTATTGTAGTGTAGTGTCTGTATTTTAGTGGTAGTGTAGTGTCTGTATTGTAGTGGTAGTGTCCGTATTGTAGTGGTAGTGTCTGTTTTTTAGTGGAAGTGTCTGAATTGTAGTGGTAGTGTCTGTATTGTTGTGGTAGTGTCTGTATTGTAGTGGTAGTGTCTGTATTGTTGTGGTAGTGTCTGTATTGTAGTAGTAGTGTAGTGTCTGTATTGTAGTGGTAGTGTAGTGTCTATAGTAAAGGGCTAATGTCTGTAATGTATAGGTAGTGTCAGTATTATAGTTGAAGTGTCTGTATTATAGTTGAAGTGTCTGTATTGTAGTGGTAGTGTCTGTATTGTAGTGGAATTGCCATGTCTGTATTGTAGTGTAGTGTCTGTATTGTTGTGGTAGTGTCTGTATTTTAGTGGTAGTGTAGTGTCTGTAGTGGTAGTGTAGTGTCTGTATTGTAGTAGTAGTGCAGTGTCTGTATTGTAGTGGTAGTGTAGTGTCTATAGTATAGGGCTAATGTCTGTAATGTAGTGGTAGTGTCAGTATTATAGTTGAAGTGTCTGTATTATAGTTGAAGTGTCTTTATTGTAGTGGTAGTGTCTGTATTGTAGTGGAATTGCTGTGTCTGTATTGTAGTGTAGTGTCTGTATTGTTGTGGTAGTGTCTGTATTTTAGTGGCAGTGTAGTGTCTGTAGTGGTAGTGTAGTGTCTGTATTGTAGTAGTAGTGTAGTGTCTGTATTGTAGTGGTAGTGTAGTGTCTGTATTATAGTGCTAATGTCTGTAATGTCGTGGTAGTGTCAGTATTATAGTTGAAGTGTCTGTATTGTAGTGGTAGTGTCTGTATTGTTGTGGTAGTGTCTGTATTGTTGTGGTAGTGTCTGTATTGTAGTGGTGGGGTCTGTATTGTAGTGGTGGGGTCTGTATTGTAGTGGAGTGTCTGTATTGTAGTGGTAGTGTCTGTATTGTAGTGGTAGTGTCTTTATTGTAGTGTAGTGTCTGTGTTGTAGTGGTAGTATCTGTATTGTAGTGGTAGTTTCTGTATTGTAGTGGTAGTGCCTGTATTATCGTGGTAGTGTCTGTATTGTAGTGGTAATGTCTGTATTGTAGTGGTAGTGTAGTGTCTATTTTGTAGTGGTAGTGTCTGTATTGTAGTGGAAGTGTAGTGTCTGTATTGTGGTGCAGTGTCTGTATTGCAGTGGTAGTGTTGTGTCTGTATTGTAGTGTTAGTGTTTGTATTGTGGTGGTAGTGGTAGTGTCTGTATTGTTGTGGTAGTGTCTGTATTGTTGTGGTAGTGTCTGTATTGTAGTGGTAGTGTCTTTATTGTAGTGGAAGTGTCTGTATTGCAGTGGAAGTGTCTGTATTGTAGTGGAAGTGTCTGTATTGTAGCGGTAGTGTCTGTATTGTTGTGGTAGTGTCTGTATTGTAGTGGTAGTGTCTGTATTTTAGTGGTAGTGTCTGAATTGTAGTGGTAGTGTCTGTATTGTTTTGGTAGTGTCTGTATTGTAGTGGTAGTGTCTGTATTGTTGTGGTAGTGTAGTGTCTGTATTGTAGTGGTAGTGTAGTGTCTGTAGTATAGTGCTAATGTCTGTAATGTCGTGGTAGTGTCAGTATTATAGTTGAAGTGTCTGTATTGTAGTGGTAGTGTCTGTATTGTTGTGGTAGTGTCTGTATTGTTGTGGTAGTGTCTGTATTGTAGTGGTGGGGTCTGTATTGTAGTGGTGGGGTCTGTATTGTAGTGGAGTGTCTGTATTGTAGTGGTAGTGTCTGTATTGTAGTGGTGGTGTCTGTATTGTAGTGGAAGTGTCTGTATTATAGTGGTAGTGTCTGTATTGTAGTGGTAGTGTCTTTAATGTAGTGGAAGTGTCTGTATTGTAGTGGTAGTGTCTGTATTGTAGTGGTAGTGTCTGTATTGTAGTGGTAGTGTCTGTATTTTAGTGGTAGTGTAGTGTCTGTATTTTAGTGGTAGTGTAGTGTCTGTATTGTAGTGGTAGTGTCTGAATTGTAGTGGTAGTGTCTGTATTGTAGTGGTAGTGTCTGTATTGTTGTGGTAGTGTCTGTATTGTAGTGGTAGTGTCTGTATTTTAGTGGTAGTGTAGTGTCTGTATTTTAGTGTTAGTGTAGTGTCTGTATTGTAGTGGTAGTGTCTGAATTGTAGTGGTAGTGTCTGTATTGTTGTGGTAGTGTCTGTATTGTAGTGGTAGTGTCTGTATTGTAGTGGTAGTGTCTGTATTTTTAGTGGTAGTGTCTGTATTTTAGTGGTAGTGTAGTGTCTGTAGTATAGTGCTAATGTCTGTAATGTAGTGGTAGTGTCAGTATTATAGTTGAAGTGTCTGTATTATAGTTGAAGTGTCTGTATTGTTGTGGTAGTGTCTGTATTGTTGTGGTAGTGTCTGTATTGTAGTGGTAGTGTCTGTATTGTTGTGGTAGTGTCTGTATTGTTGTGGTAGTGTCTGTATTGTAGTGGTGGTGTCTGTATTGTAGTGGAAGTGTCTGTATTATAGTGGTAGTGTATGTATTGTAGTGGTAGTGTCTTTAATGTAGTGGAAGTGTCTGTATTGTAGTGGTAGTGTCTGTATTGTAGTGGTAGTGTCTGTATTGTAGTGGTAGTGTCTGTATTGTAATGGTAGTGTCTGTATTTTAGTGGTAGTGTAGTGTCTGTATTTTAGTGGTAGTGTAGTGTCTGTATTGTAGTGGTAGTGTCTGAATTGTAGTGGTAGTGTCTGTATTGTTGTGGTAGTGTCTGTATTGTTGTGGTAGTGTCTGTATTGTAGTGGTGGGGTCTGTATTGTAGTGGTGGGGTCTGTATTGTAGTGGAGTGTCTGTATTGTAGTGGTAGTGTCTGTATTGTAGTGGTAGTGTAGTGTCTGTAGTATAGTGCTAATGTCTGTAATGTCGTGGTAGTGTCAGTATTATAGTTGAAGTGTCTGTATTGTAGTGGTAGTGTCTGTATTGTTGTGGTAGTGTCTGTATTGTTGTGGTAGTGTCTGTATTGTAGTGGTGGGGTCTGTATTGTAGTGGTGGGGTCTGTATTGTAGTGGAGTGTCTGTATTGTAGTGGTAGTGTCTGTATTGTAGTGGTGGTGTCTGTATTGTAGTGGAAGTGTCTGTATTATAGTGGTAGTGTCTGTATTGTAGTGGTAGTGTCTTTAATGTAGTGGAAGTGTCTGTATTGTAGTGGTAGCGTCTGTATTGTAGTGGTAGTGTCTGTATTGTAGTGGTAGTGTCTGTATTTTAGTGGTAGTGTAGTGTCTGTATTTTAGTGGTAGTGTAGTGTCTGTATTGTAGTGGTAGTGTCTGAATTGTAGTGGTAGTGTCTGTATTGTAGTGGTAGTGTCTGTATTGTTGTGGTAGTGTCTGTATTGTAGTGGTAGTGTCTGTATTTTAGTGGTAGTGTAGTGTCTGTATTTTAGTGTTAGTGTAGTGTCTGTATTGTAGTGGTAGTGTCTGAATTGTAGTGGTAGTGTCTGTATTGTTGTGGTAGTGTCTGTATTGTAGTGGTAGTGTCTGTATTGTAGTGGTAGTGTCTGTATTTTTAGTGGTAGTGTCTGTATTTTAGTGGTAGTGTAGTGTCTGTAGTATAGTGCTAATGTCTGTAATGTAGTGGTAGTGTCAGTATTATAGTTGAAGTGTCTGTATTATAGTTGAAGTGTCTGTATTGTTGTGGTAGTGTCTGTATTGTTGTGGTAGTGTCTGTATTGTAGTGGTAGTGTCTGTATTGTTGTGGTAGTGTCTGTATTGTTGTGGTAGTGTCTGTATTGTAGTGGTGGTGTCTGTATTGTAGTGGAAGTGTCTGTATTATAGTGGTAGTGTATGTATTGTAGTGGTAGTGTCTTTAATGTAGTGGAAGTGTCTGTATTGTAGTGGTAGTGTCTGTATTGTAGTGGTAGTGTCTGTATTGTAGTGGTAGTGTCTGTATTGTAATGGTAGTGTCTGTATTTTAGTGGTAGTGTAGTGTCTGTATTTTAGTGGTAGTGTAGTGTCAATATTGTAGTGGTAGTGTCTGAATTGTAGTGGTAGTGTCTGTATTGTTGTGGTAGTGTCTGTATTTTAGTGGTAGTGTCTGTATTGTTGTGGTAGTGTCTGTATTGTAGTGGTAGTGTCTGTATTTTAGTGGTAGTGTAGTGTCTGTATTTTAGTGGTAGTGTAGTGTCTGTATTGTAGTGGTAGTGTCTGAATTGTAGTGGTAGTGCCTGTATTGTTGTGGTAGTGTCTGTATTGTAGTGGTAGTGTCTGTATTGTTGTGGTAGTGTCTGTATTGTAGTGGTAGTGTCTGTATTGTTGTGGTAGTGTCTGTATTGTAGTGGTAGTGTCTGTATTTTAGTGGTAGTGTCTGTATTGTAGTGGTAGTGTCTGCATTGTAGTGGTAGTGTCTGTATTGTTAGTGGTAGTGTCTGTATTTTAGTGGTAGTGTAGTGTCTGTAGTATAGTGCTAATGTCTGTAATGTCGTGGTAGTGTCTGTATTGTTGTGGTAGTGTCTGTATTGTAGTGGTAGTGTCTGTATTTTAGTGGTAGTGTAGTGTCTGTATTTTAGTGGTAGTGTAGTGTCTGTATTGTAGTGGTAGTGTCTGAATTGTAGTGGTAGTGTCTGTATTGTTGTGGTAGTGTCTGTTTTGTAGTGGTAGTGTCTGTATTGTTGTGGTTGTGTCTGTATTGTTGTGGTAGTGTCTGTATTGTTGTGGTAGTGTCTGTATTGTAGTGGTGGTGTCTGTATTGTAGTGGTAGTGTCTGTATTGTAGTGGTAGTGTCTGTATTGTAGTGGTAGTGTCTGTTTTTTAGTGGTAGTGTCTGTATTGTAGTGGTAGTGTCTGTATTGTAGTGGTAGTGTCTGTATTATAGTGGTAGTGTCTGTATTGTAGTTGTAGTGTCTGTATTGTAGTGGTAGTGTCTTTATTGTAGTGGAAGTGTCTGTATTGTAGTGGTAGTGTCTGTATTGTAGTGGTAGTGTCTGTATTGTAGTGGTAATTTAGTGTCTGTATTGTAGTGGTACTGTCTGTATTGTAGTGTAGTGTCTGTATTTTAGTGGTAGTGTAGTGTCTGTATTGTAGTGGTAGTGTCCGTATTGTAGTGGTAGTGTCTGTTTTTTAGTGGTAGTGTCTGAATTGTAGTGGTAGTGTCTGTATTGTTGTGGTAGTGTCTGTATTGTAGTGGTAGTGTCTGTATTGTTGTGGTAGTGTCTGTATTGTAGTAGTAGTGTAGTGTCTATAGTATAGGGCTAATGTCTGTAATGTATTTGTAGTGTCAGTATTATAGTTGAAGTGTCTGTATTGTAGTGGTAGTGTCTGTATTGTAGTGGTAGTGTAGTGTCTATAGTATAGGGCTAATGTCTGTAATGTATTGGTAGTGTCAGTATTATAGTTGAAGTGTCTGTATTATAGTTGAAGTGTCTGTATTGTAGTGGTAGTGTCTGTATTGTAGTGGAATTGCCGTGTCTGTATTGTAGTGTAGTGTCTGTATTGTTGTGGTAGTGTCTGTATTGTAGTGGTAGTGTCTGTATTTTAGTGGTAGTGTAGTGTCTGTATTTTAGTGGTAGTGTAGTGTCTGTATTGTAGTGGTAGTGTCTGAATTGTAGTGGTAGTGTCTGTATTGTTGTGGTAGTGTCTGTTTTGTAGTGGTAGTGTCTGTATTGTTGTGGTTGTGTCTGTATTGTTGTGGTAGTGTCTGTATTGTTGTGGTAGTGTCTGTATTGTAGTGGTGGTGTCTGTATTGTAGTGGTAGTGTCTGTATTGTAGTGGTAGTGTCTGTATTGTAGTGGTAGTGTCTGTTTTTTAGTGGTAGTGTCTGTATTGTAGTGGTAGTGTCTGTATTGTAGTGGTAGTGTCTGTATTATAGTGGTAGTGTCTGTATTGTAGTTGTAGTGTCTGTATTGTAGTGGTAGTGTCTTTATTGTAGTGGAAGTGTCTGTATTGTAGTGGTAGTGTCTGTATTGTAGTGGTAGTGTCTGTATTGTAGTGGTAATTTAGTGTCTGTATTGTAGTGGTACTGTCTGTATTGTAGTGTAGTGTCTGTATTTTAGTGGTAGTGTAGTGTCTGTATTGTAGTGGTAGTGTCCGTATTGTAGTGGTAGTGTCTGTTTTTTAGTGGTAGTGTCTGAATTGTAGTGGTAGTGTCTGTATTGTTGTGGTAGTGTCTGTATTGTAGTGGTAGTGTCTGTATTGTTGTGGTAGTGTCTGTATTGTAGTAGTAGTGTAGTGTCTATAGTATAGGGCTAATGTCTGTAATGTATTTGTAGTGTCAGTATTATAGTTGAAGTGTCTGTATTGTAGTGGTAGTGTCTGTATTGTAGTGGTAGTGTAGTGTCTATAGTATAGGGCTAATGTCTGTAATGTATTGGTAGTGTCAGTATTATAGTTGAAGTGTCTGTATTATAGTTGAAGTGTCTGTATTGTAGTGGTAGTGTCTGTATTGTAGTGGAATTGCCGTGTCTGTATTGTAGTGTAGTGTCTGTATTGTTGTGGTAGTGTCTGTATTTTAGTGGTAGTGTAGTGTCTGTAGTGGTAGTGTAGTGTCTGTATTGTAGTAGTAGTGCAGTGTCTGTATTGTAGTGGTAGTGTAGTGTCTATAGTATAGGGCTAATGTCTGTAATGTAGTGGTAGTGTCAGTATTATAGTTGAAGTGTCTGTATTATAGTTGAAGTGTCTTTATTGTAGTGGTAGTGTCTGTATTGCAGTGGAATTGCTGTGTCTGTATTGTAGTGTAGTGTCTGTATTGTTGTGGTAGTGTCTGTATTGTAGTGGTAGTGTCTGTATTGTGGTGGTAGTGTCTGTATTGTAGTGGTTGTGTCTGTATTGTAGTGGTAGTGTCTGTATTTTAGTGGTAGTGTCTGTATTTAAGTGGTAGTTTAGTGTCTGTAGTGATAGTGTAGTGTCTGTATTATAGTGGTAGTGTCTGTATTGTAGTGGTAGTGTAGTGTCTGTAGTATAGTGCTAATGTCTGTAATGTAGTGGTAGTGTCAGTATTATAGTTGAAGTGTCTGTATTGTAGTGGTAGTGTCTGTATTGTAGTGGAATTGCCGTGTCTGTATTGTAGTGTAGTGTCTGTATTGTTGTGCTAGTGTCTGTATTATTGTGGTAGTGTCTGGATTGTAGTGGTAGTGTCTGTATTGCAGTGGTAGTTTCTGTATTGTTGTGGTAGTGTCTGTGTTGTAGTGGTAGTATCTGTATTGTAGTGGTAGTGTAGTGTCTGTGTTGTAGTGGTAGTATCTGTATTGTAGTGGTAGTGTAGTGTCTGTGTTGTAGTGGTAGTATCTGTATTGTAGTGGTAGTTTCTGTTTTGTAGTGGTAGTGTCTGTATTGTAGTGGTAGTGTCTGTATTATAGTGGTAGTGTAGTGTCTGTATTGTAGTGGTAGTGCCTGTATTATCGTGGTAGTGTCTGTATTGTAGTGGTAATGTCTGTATTGTAGTGTAGTGTCTGTATTGTAGTGGAATTGTAGTGTCTATTTTGTAGTGGTAGTGTCTGTATTGTAGTGGAAGTGTAGTTTCTGTATTGTGGTGCAGTGTCTGTATTGCAGTGGTAGTGTTGTGTCTGTATTGTAGTGTTAGTGTTTGTATTGTGGTGGTAGTGGTAGTGTCTGTATCGTAGTGGTAGTGTCTGTTTTATAGTGGTAGTGTCTGTATTGTAGTGGAAGTGTCTGTATTGCAGTGGAAGTGTCTGTATTGTAGTGGAAGTGTCTGTATTGTA
The DNA here is from genome assembly GCF_045791955.1 of Oncorhynchus clarkii lewisi. Taxonomy (NCBI): domain Eukaryota; kingdom Metazoa; phylum Chordata; class Actinopteri; order Salmoniformes; family Salmonidae; genus Oncorhynchus; species Oncorhynchus clarkii. Next base: position 16,134,642 of record NC_092157.1, on the reverse strand, counting down.
GCGGTAGTGTCTGTATTGTAGTGGTAGTGTCTGTATTGTAGTGGTAGTGTCTGTATTTTAGTGGTAGTGTAGTGTCTGTAGTGGTAGTGTAGTGTCTGCATTATAGTGGTAGTGTCTGTATTGTAGTGGTAGTGTCTGTATTTTAGTGGTAGTGTCTGTATTGTAGTGGTACTGTCTGTATTGTAGTGGTAGTGTCTGTATTTTAGTGGTAGTGTAGTGTAGTGTATGTAGTGGTAGTGTAGTGGCTGTATTGTAGTAGTAGTGTAGTGTCTGTATTGTAGTGGTAGTGTAATGTCTGTTTTTTAGTGGTAGTGTTGTGTCTGTATTGTAGTGGTAGTGTCTGTATTGTAGTGGTAGTGTCTGTATTTTAGTGGTAGTGTAGTGTCTGTAGTGGTAGTGTAGTGTCTGCATTATAGTGCTAATGTCTGTAAGGTAGTGGTAGTGTCAGTATTATAGTTGAAGTGTCTGTATTATAGTTGAAGTGTCTGTATTGTAGTGGAATTGCTGTGTCTGTATTGTAGTGTAGTGTCTGTATTGTTGTGGTAATGTCTGTATTTTAGTGGTAGTGTAGTGTCTGTATTTTAGTGGTAGTGTAGTGTCTGTATTGTAGTGGTAGTGTCTGTATTGTTGTGGTAGTGTCTGTATTGTAGTGGTGGGGTCTGTATTGTAGTGGTGGGGTCTGTATTGTAGTGTAGTGTCTGTATTTTAGTGGTAGTGTAGTGTCTGTATTGTAGTGGTAGTATCTGTATTGTAGTGGTAGTGTCTGTATTTTAGTGGTATTGTCTGTATTGTAGTGGTAGTGTAGTGTCTGTAGTATAGTGCTAATGTCTGTAATGTAGTGGTAGTGTCAGTATTATAGTTGAAGTGTCTGTATTATAGTTGAAGTGTCTGTATTGTTGTGGTGGTGTCTGTATTCTTGTGGTAGTGTCTGTATTGTTGTGGTAGTGTCTGTATTGTTATGGTAATGTCTGTATTGTTGTGGTAGTGTCTGTATTGTTGTGGTAGTGTCTGTATTGTTGTGGTAGTGTCTGTATTGTAGTGGTGGTGTCTGTATTGTAGTGGTAGTGTCTGTATTGTAGTGGTAGTGTCTGTATTGTAGTGGTAGTGTCTGTTTTTTAGTGGTAGTGTCTGTATTGTAGTGGTAGTGTCTGTATTGTAGTGGTAGTGTCTGTATTATAGTGGTAGTGTCTGTATTGTAGTGGTAGTGTCTGTATTGTAGTGGTTGTGTCTGTATTATAGTGGTAGTGTCTGTATTGTAGTGGTAGTGTCTGTATTGTAGTGGTAGTGTCTGTATTGTAGTGGTAGTGTCTGTCTTATAGTGGTAGTGTAGTGTCTGTATTGTAGTGGTAGTGTCTGTATTATCGTGGTAGTGTCTGTATTGTAGTGGTAATGTCTGTATTGTAGTGTAGTGTCTGTATTGTAGTGGTAGTGTAGTGTCTATTTTGTAGTGGTAGTGTCTGTATTGTAGTGGAAGTGTAGTGTCTGTATTGTTTTGCAGTGTCTGTATTGCAGTGGTAGTGTTGTGTCTGTATTGTAGTGTTAGTGTTTGTATTGTGGTGGTAGTGGTAGTGTCTGTATTGTAGTGGTAGTGTCTGTTTTATAGTGGTAGTGTCTGTTTTGTAGTGGTAGTGTCTTTATTGTAGTGGAAGTGTCTGTATTGCAGTGGAAGTGTCTGTATTGTAGTGGTAGTGTCTGTATTGTAGTGGTAGTGTCTGTATTTTAGTGGTAGTGTTGTGTCTGTAGTGGTAGTGTAGTGTCTGTATTTTAGTGGTAGTGTCTGTATTGTAGTGGTACTGTCTGTATTGTAGTGGTACTGTCTGTATTGTAGTGGTAGTGTCTGTATTTTAGTGGTAGTGTAGTGTCTGTATTTTAGTGGTAGTGTAGTGTCTGTATTGTAGTGGTAGTGTCTGAATTGTAGTGGTAGTGTCTGTATTGTTGTGGTAGTGTCTGTTTTGTAGTGGTAGTGTCTGTATTGTTGTGGTTGTGTCTGTATTGTTGTGGTAGTGTCTGTATTGTTGTGGTAGTGTCTGTATTGTAGTGGTGGTGTCTGTATTGTAGTGGTAGTGTCTGTATTGTAGTGGTAGTGTCTGTATTGTAGTGGTAGTGTCTGTTTTTTAGTGGTAGTGTCTGTATTGTAGTGGTAGTGTCTGTATTGTAGTGGTAGTGTCTGTATTATAGTGGTAGTGTCTGTATTGTAGTTGTAGTGTCTGTATTGTAGTGGTAGTGTCTTTATTGTAGTGGAAGTGTCTGTATTGTAGTGGTAGTGTCTGTATTGTAGTGGTAGTGTCTGTATTGTAGTGGTAATTTAGTGTCTGTATTGTAGTGGTACTGTCTGTATTGTAGTGTAGTGTCTGTATTTTAGTGGTAGTGTAGTGTCTGTATTGTAGTGGTAGTGTCCGTATTGTAGTGGTAGTGTCTGTTTTTTAGTGGTAGTGTCTGAATTGTAGTGGTAGTGTCTGTATTGTTGTGGTAGTGTCTGTATTGTAGTGGTAGTGTCTGTATTGTTGTGGTAGTGTCTGTATTGTAGTAGTAGTGTAGTGTCTATAGTATAGGGCTAATGTCTGTAATGTATTTGTAGTGTCAGTATTATAGTTGAAGTGTCTGTATTGTAGTGGTAGTGTCTGTATTGTAGTGGTAGTGTAGTGTCTATAGTATAGGGCTAATGTCTGTAATGTATTGGTAGTGTCAGTATTATAGTTGAAGTGTCTGTATTATAGTTGAAGTGTCTGTATTGTAGTGGTAGTGTCTGTATTGTAGTGGAATTGCCGTGTCTGTATTGTAGTGTAGTGTCTGTATTGTTGTGGTAGTGTCTGTATTTTAGTGGTAGTGTAGTGTCTGTAGTGGTAGTGTAGTGTCTGTATTGTAGTAGTAGTGCAGTGTCTGTATTGTAGTGGTAGTGTAGTGTCTATAGTATAGGGCTAATGTCTGTAATGTAGTGGTAGTGTCAGTATTATAGTTGAAGTGTCTGTATTATAGTTGAAGTGTCTTTATTGTAGTGGTAGTGTCTGTATTGCAGTGGAATTGCTGTGTCTGTATTGTAGTGTAGTGTCTGTATTGTTGTGGTAGTGTCTGTATTGTAGTGGTAGTGTCTGTATTGTGGTGGTAGTGTCTGTATTGTAGTGGTTGTGTCTGTATTGTAGTGGTAGTGTCTGTATTTTAGTGGTAGTGTCTGTATTTAAGTGGTAGTTTAGTGTCTGTAGTGATAGTGTAGTGTCTGTATTATAGTGGTAGTGTCTGTATTGTAGTGGTAGTGTAGTGTCTGTAGTATAGTGCTAATGTCTGTAATGTAGTGGTAGTGTCAGTATTATAGTTGAAGTGTCTGTATTGTAGTGGTAGTGTCTGTATTGTAGTGGAATTGCCGTGTCTGTATTGTAGTGTAGTGTCTGTATTGTTGTGCTAGTGTCTGTATTATTGTGGTAGTGTCTGTATTGTAGTGGTAGTGTCTGTATTGCAGTGGTAGTTTCTGTATTGTTGTGGTAGTGTCTGTGTTGTAGTGGTAGTATCTGTATTGTAGTGGTAGTGTAGTGTCTGTGTTGTAGTGGTAGTATCTGTATTGTAGTGGTAGTGTAGTGTCTGTGTTGTAGTGGTAGTATCTGTATTGTAGTGGTAGTTTCTGTTTTGTAGTGGTAGTGTCTGTATTGTAGTGGTAGTGTCTGTATTATAGTGGTAGTGTAGTGTCTGTATTGTAGTGGTAGTGCCTGTATTATCGTGGTAGTGTCTGTATTGTAGTGGTAATGTCTGTATTGTAGTGTAGTGTCTGTATTGTAGTGGAATTGTAGTGTCTATTTTGTAGTGGTAGTGTCTGTATTGTAGTGGAAGTGTAGTTTCTGTATTGTGGTGCAGTGTCTGTATTGCAGTGGTAGTGTTGTGTCTGTATTGTAGTGTTAGTGTTTGTATTGTGGTGGTAGTGGTAGTGTCTGTATCGTAGTGGTAGTGTCTGTTTTATAGTGGTAGTGTCTGTATTGTAGTGGAAGTGTCTGTATTGCAGTGGAAGTGTCTGTATTGTAGTGGAAGTGTCTGTATTGTAGCGGTAGTGTCTGTATTGTAGTGGTAGTGTCTGCATTGTAGTGGTAGTGTCTGTATTTTAGTGGTAGTGTAGTGTCTGTAGTGGTAGTGTAGTGTCTGCATTATAGTGGTAGTGTCTGTATTGTAGTGGTAGTGTCTGTATTTTAGTGGTAGTGTCTGTATTGTAGTGGTACTGTCTGTATTGTAGTGGTAGTGTCTGTATTTTAGTGGTAGTGTAGTGTAGTGTATGTAGTGGTAGTGTAGTGGCTGTATTGTAGTAGTAGTGTAGTGTCTGTATTGTAGTGGTAGTGTAATGTCTGTTTTTTAGTGGTAGTGTAGTGTCTGTATTGTAGTGGTAGTGTCTGTATTGTAGTGGTAGTGTCTGTATTTTAGTGGTAGTGTAGTGTCTGTAGTGGTAGTGTAGTGTCTGCATTATAGTGCTAATGTCTGTAAGGTAGTGGTAGTGTCAGTATTATAGTTGAAGTGTCTGTATTATAGTTGAAGTGTCTGTATTGTAGCGGTAGTGTCTGTATTGTAGTGGAATTGCTGTGTCTGTATTGTAGTGTAGTGTCTGTATTGTTGTGGTAATGTCTGTATTTTAGTGGTAGTGTAGTGTCTGTATTTTAGTGGTAGTGTAGTGTCTGTATTGTAGTGGTAGTGTCTGTATTGTTGTGGTAGTGTCTGTATTGTAGTGGTGGGGTCTGTATTGTAGTGGTGGGGTCTGTATTGTAGTGTAGTGTCTGTATTTTAGTGGTAGTGTAGTGTCTGTATTGTAGTGGTAGTATCTGTATTGTAGTGGTAGTGTCTGTATTTTAGTGGTATTGTCTGTATTGTAGTGGTAGTGTAGTGTCTGTAGTATAGTGCTAATGTCTGTAATGTAGTGGTAGTGTCAGTATTATAGTTGAAGTGTCTGTATTATAGTTGAAGTGTCTGTATTGTTGTGGTAGTGTCTGTATTCTTGTGGTAGTGTCTGTATTGTTGTGGTAGTGTCTGTATTGTTATGGTAATGTCTGTATTGTTGTGGTAGTGTCTGTATTGTTGTGGTAGTGTCTGTATTGTTGTGGTAGTGTCTGTATTGTAGTGGTGGTGTCTGTATTGTAGTGGTAGTGTCTGTATTGTAGTGGTAGTGTCTGTATTGTAGTGGTAGTGTCTGTTTTTTAGTGGTAGTGTCTGTATTGTAGTGGTAGTGTCTGTATTGTAGTGGTAGTGTCTGTATTATAGTGGTAGTGTCTGTATTGTAGTGGTAGTGTCTGTATTGTAGTGGTTGTGTCTGTATTATAGTGGTAGTGTCTGTATTGTAGTGGTAGTGTCTGTATTGTAGTGGTAGTGTCTGTATTGTAGTGGTAGTGTCTGTCTTATAGTGGTAGTGTAGTGTCTGTATTGTAGTGGTAGTGTCTGTATTATCGTGGTAGTGTCTGTATTGTAGTGGTAATGTCTGTATTGTAGTGTAGTGTCTGTATTGTAGTGGTAGTGTAGTGTCTATTTTGTAGTGGTAGTGTCTGTATTGTAGTGGAAGTGTAGTGTCTGTATTGTTTTGCAGTGTCTGTATTGCAGTGGTAGTGTTGTGTCTGTATTGTAGTGTTAGTGTTTGTATTGTGGTGGTAGTGGTAGTGTCTGTATTGTAGTGGTAGTGTCTGTTTTATAGTGGTAGTGTCTGTTTTGTAGTGGTAGTGTCTTTATTGTAGTGGAAGTGTCTGTATTGCAGTGGAAGTGTCTGTATTGTAGTGGTAGTGTCTGTATTGTAGTGGTAGTGTCTGTATTTTAGTGGTAGTGTTGTGTCTGTAGTGGTAGTGTAGTGTCTGTATTTTAGTGGTAGTGTCTGTATTGTAGTGGTACTGTCTGTATTGTAGTGGTACTGTCTGTATTGTAGTGGTAGTGTCTGTATTTTAGTGGTAGTGTAGTGTCTGTATTTTAGTGGTAGTGTAGTGTCTGTATTGTAGTGGTAGTGTCTGAATTGTAGTGGTAGTGTCTGTATTGTTGTGGTAGTGTCTGTTTTGTAGTGGTAGTGTCTGTATTGTTGTGGTTGTGTCTGTATTGTTGTGGTAGTGTCTGTATTGTTGTGGTAGTGTCTGTATTGTAGTGGTGGTGTCTGTATTGTAGTGGTAGTGTCTGTATTGTAGTGGTAGTGTCTGTATTGTAGTGGTAGTGTCTGTTTTTTAGTGGTAGTGTCTGTATTGTAGTGGTAGTGTCTGTATTGTAGTGGTAGTGTCTGTATTATAGTGGTAGTGTCTGTATTGTAGTTGTAGTGTCTGTATTGTAGTGGTAGTGTCTTTATTGTAGTGGAAGTGTCTGTATTGTAGTGGTAGTGTCTGTATTGTAGTGGTAGTGTCTGTATTGTAGTGGTAATTTAGTGTCTGTATTGTAGTGGTACTGTCTGTATTGTAGTGTAGTGTCTGTATTTTAGTGGTAGTGTAGTGTCTGTATTGTAGTGGTAGTGTCCGTATTGTAGTGGTAGTGTCTGTTTTTTAGTGGTAGTGTCTGAATTGTAGTGGTAGTGTCTGTATTGTTGTGGTAGTGTCTGTATTGTAGTGGTAGTGTCTGTATTGTTGTGGTAGTGTCTGTATTGTAGTAGTAGTGTAGTGTCTATAGTATAGGGCTAATGTCTGTAATGTATTTGTAGTGTCAGTATTATAGTTGAAGTGTCTGTATTGTAGTGGTAGTGTCTGTATTGTAGTGGTAGTGTAGTGTCTATAGTATAGGGCTAATGTCTGTAATGTATTGGTAGTGTCAGTATTATAGTTGAAGTGTCTGTATTATAGTTGAAGTGTCTGTATTGTAGTGGTAGTGTCTGTATTGTAGTGGAATTGCCGTGTCTGTATTGTAGTGTAGTGTCTGTATTGTTGTGGTAGTGTCTGTATTTTAGTGGTAGTGTAGTGTCTGTAGTGGTAGTGTAGTGTCTGTATTGTAGTAGTAGTGCAGTGTCTGTATTGTAGTGGTAGTGTAGTGTCTATAGTATAGGGCTAATGTCTGTAATGTAGTGGTAGTGTCAGTATTATAGTTGAAGTGTCTGTATTATAGTTGAAGTGTCTTTATTGTAGTGGTAGTGTCTGTATTGCAGTGGAATTGCTGTGTCTGTATTGTAGTGTAGTGTCTGTATTGTTGTGGTAGTGTCTGTATTGTAGTGGTAGTGTCTGTATTGTGGTGGTAGTGTCTGTATTGTAGTGGTTGTGTCTGTATTGTAGTGGTAGTGTCTGTATTTTAGTGGTAGTGTCTGTATTTAAGTGGTAGTTTAGTGTCTGTAGTGATAGTGTAGTGTCTGTATTATAGTGGTAGTGTCTGTATTGTAGTGGTAGTGTAGTGTCTGTAGTATAGTGCTAATGTCTGTAATGTAGTGGTAGTGTCAGTATTATAGTTGAAGTGTCTGTATTGTAGTGGTAGTGTCTGTATTGTAGTGGAATTGCCGTGTCTGTATTGTAGTGTAGTGTCTGTATTGTTGTGCTAGTGTCTGTATTATTGTGGTAGTGTCTGTATTGTAGTGGTAGTGTCTGTATTGCAGTGGTAGTTTCTGTATTGTTGTGGTAGTGTCTGTGTTGTAGTGGTAGTATCTGTATTGTAGTGGTAGTGTAGTGTCTGTGTTGTAGTGGTAGTATCTGTATTGTAGTGGTAGTGTAGTGTCTGTGTTGTAGTGGTAGTATCTGTATTGTAGTGGTAGTTTCTGTTTTGTAGTGGTAGTGTCTGTATTGTAGTGGTAGTGTCTGTATTATAGTGGTAGTGTAGTGTCTGTATTGTAGTGGTAGTGCCTGTATTATCGTGGTAGTGTCTGTATTGTAGTGGTAATGTCTGTATTGTAGTGTAGTGTCTGTATTGTAGTGGAATTGTAGTGTCTATTTTGTAGTGGTAGTGTCTGTATTGTAGTGGAAGTGTAGTTTCTGTATTGTGGTGCAGTGTCTGTATTGCAGTGGTAGTGTTGTGTCTGTATTGTAGTGTTAGTGTTTGTATTGTGGTGGTAGTGGTAGTGTCTGTATCGTAGTGGTAGTGTCTGTTTTATAGTGGTAGTGTCTGTATTGTAGTGGAAGTGTCTGTATTGCAGTGGAAGTGTCTGTATTGTAGTGGAAGTGTCTGTATTGTAGCGGTAGTGTCTGTATTGTAGTGGTAGTGTCTGCATTGTAGTGGTAGTGTCTGTATTTTAGTGGTAGTGTAGTGTCTGTAGTGGTAGTGTAGTGTCTGCATTATAGTGGTAGTGTCTGTATTGTAGTGGTAGTGTCTGTATTTTAGTGGTAGTGTCTGTATTGTAGTGGTACTGTCTGTATTGTAGTGGTAGTGTCTGTATTTTAGTGGTAGTGTAGTGTAGTGTATGTAGTGGTAGTGTAGTGGCTGTATTGTAGTAGTAGTGTAGTGTCTGTATTGTAGTGGTAGTGTAATGTCTGTTTTTTAGTGGTAGTGTAGTGTCTGTATTGTAGTGGTAGTGTCTGTATTGTAGTGGTAGTGTCTGTATTTTAGTGGTAGTGTAGTGTCTGTAGTGGTAGTGTAGTGTCTGCATTATAGTGCTAATGTCTGTAAGGTAGTGGTAGTGTCAGTATTATAGTTGAAGTGTCTGTATTATAGTTGAAGTGTCTGTATTGTAGCGGTAGTGTCTGTATTGTAGTGGAATTGCTGTGTCTGTATTGTAGTGTAGTGTCTGTATTGTTGTGGTAATGTCTGTATTTTAGTGGTAGTGTAGTGTCTGTATTTTAGTGGTAGTGTAGTGTCTGTATTGTAGTGGTAGTGTCTGTATTGTTGTGGTAGTGTCTGTATTGTAGTGGTGGGGTCTGTATTGTAGTGGTGGGGTCTGTATTGTAGTGTAGTGTCTGTATTTTAGTGGTAGTGTAGTGTCTGTATTGTAGTGGTAGTATCTGTATTGTAGTGGTAGTGTCTGTATTTTAGTGGTATTGTCTGTATTGTAGTGGTAGTGTAGTGTCTGTAGTATAGTGCTAATGTCTGTAATGTAGTGGTAGTGTCAGTATTATAGTTGAAGTGTCTGTATTATAGTTGAAGTGTCTGTATTGTTGTGGTAGTGTCTGTATTCTTGTGGTAGTGTCTGTATTGTTGTGGTAGTGTCTGTATTGTTATGGTAATGTCTGTATTGTTGTGGTAGTGTCTGTATTGTTGTGGTAGTGTCTGTATTGTTGTGGTAGTGTCTGTATTGTAGTGGTGGTGTCTGTATTGTAGTGGTAGTGTCTGTATTGTAGTGGTAGTGTCTGTATTGTAGTGGTAGTGTCTGTTTTTTAGTGGTAGTGTCTGTATTGTAGTGGTAGTGTCTGTATTGTAGTGGTAGTGTCTGTATTATAGTGGTAGTGTCTGTATTGTAGTGGTAGTGTCTGTATTGTAGTGGTTGTGTCTGTATTATAGTGGTAGTGTCTGTATTGTAGTGGTAGTGTCTGTATTGTAGTGGTAGTGTCTGTATTGTAGTGGTAGTGTCTGTCTTATAGTGGTAGTGTAGTGTCTGTATTGTAGTGGTAGTGTCTGTATTATCGTGGTAGTGTCTGTATTGTAGTGGTAATGTCTGTATTGTAGTGTAGTGTCTGTATTGTAGTGGTAGTGTAGTGTCTATTTTGTAGTGGTAGTGTCTGTATTGTAGTGGAAGTGTAGTGTCTGTATTGTTTTGCAGTGTCTGTATTGCAGTGGTAGTGTTGTGTCTGTATTGTAGTGTTAGTGTTTGTATTGTGGTGGTAGTGGTAGTGTCTGTATTGTAGTGGTAGTGTCTGTTTTATAGTGGTAGTGTCTGTTTTGTAGTGGTAGTGTCTTTATTGTAGTGGAAGTGTCTGTATTGCAGTGGAAGTGTCTGTATTGTAGTGGTAGTGTCTGTATTGTAGTGGTAGTGTCTGTATTTTAGTGGTAGTGTTGTGTCTGTAGTGGTAGTGTAGTGTCTGTATTTTAGTGGTAGTGTCTGTATTGTAGTGGTACTGTCTGTATTGTAGTGGTACTGTCTGTATTGTAGTGGTAGTGTCTGTATTTTAGTGGTAGTGTAGTGTAGTGTATGTAGTGGTAGTGGCTGTATTGTAGTAGTAGTGTAGTGTCTGTATTGTAGTGGTTGTGTAGTGTCTGTAGTGGTAGTGTAGTGTCTGCATTATAGTGGTAGTGTCTGTATTGTAGTGGTAGTGTCTGTATTTTAGTGGTAGTGTATGTATTGTAGTGGTACTGTCTGTATTGTAGTGGTAGTGTCTGTATTTTAGTGGTAGTGTAGTGTAGTGTATGTAGTGGTAGTGTAGTGGCTGTATTGTAGTAGTAGTGTAGTGTCTGTATTGTAGTGGTAGTGTAGTGTCTGTTTTTTAGTGGTAGTGTCTGTATTTTAGTGGTAGTGTTGTGTCTGTAGTGGTAGTGTAGTGTCTGTATTTTAGTGGTAGTGTCTGTATTGTAGTGGTACTGTCTGTATTGTAGTGGTACTGTCTGTATTGTAGTGGTAGTGTCTGTATTTTAGTGGTAGTGTAGTGTAGTGTATGTAGTGGTAGTGGCTGTATTGTAGTAGTAGTGTAGTGTCTGTATTGTAGTGGTTGTGTAGTGTCTGTAGTGGTAGTGTAGTGTCTGCATTATAGTGGTAGTGTCTGTATTGTAGTGGTAGTGTCTGTATTTTAGTGGTAGTGTATGTATTGTAGTGGTACTGTCTGTATTGTAGTGGTTGTGTCTGTATTGTAGTGGTAGTGTCTGTATTTTAGTGGTAGTGTCTGTATTTAAGTGGTAGTTTAGTGTCTGTAGTGATAGTGTAGTGTCTGTATTATAGTGGTAGTGTCTGTATTGTAGTGGTAGTGTAGTGTCTGTAGTATAGTGCTAATGTCTGTAATGTAGTGGTAGTTTCAGTATTATAGTTGAAGTGTCTGTATTGTAGTGGTAGTGTCTGTATTGTAGTGGAATTGCCGTGTCTGTATTGTAGTGCAGTGTCTGTATTGTTGTGCTAGTGTCTGTATTGTTGTGGTAGTGTCTGTATTGTAGTGGTAGTGTCTGTATTGCAGTGGTAGTTTCTGTATTGTTGTGGTAGTGTCTGTATTTTAGTGGTAATGTAGTGTCTGTAGTGGTAGTGTAGTGTCTGTATTGTGGTGGTAGTGTCTGTATTGTAGTGGTTGTGTCTGTATTGTAGTGGTAGTGTCTGTATTTTAGTGGTAGTGTCTGTATTTAAGTGGTAGTTTAGTGTCTGTAGTGATAGTGTAGTGTCTGTATTATAGTGGTAGTGTCTGTATTGTAGTGGTAGTGTAGTGTCTGTAGTATAGTGCTAATGTCTGTAATGTAGTGGTAGTTTCAGTATTATAGTTGAAGTGTCTGTATTGTAGTGGTAGTGTCTGTATTGTAGTGGAATTGCTGTGTCTGTATTGTAGTGCAGTGTCTGTATTGTTGTGCTAGTGTCTGTATTGTTGTGGTAGTGTCTGTATTGTAGTGGTAGTGTCTGTATTGCAGTGGTAGTTTCTGTATTGTTGTGGTAGTGTAGTGTCTGTGTTGTAGTGGTAGTATCTGTATTGTAGTGGTAGTTTCTGTATTGTAGTGGTAGTGTCTGTATTGTAGTGGTAGTGTCTGTATTATAGTGGTAGTGTAGTGTCTGTATTGTAGTGGTAGTGCCTGTATTATCGTGGTAGTGTCTGTATTGTAGTGGTAATGTCTGTATTGTAGTGTAGTGTCTGTATTGTAGTGGTAGTGTAGTGTCTATTTTGTAGTGGTAGTGTCTGAATTGTAGTGGAAGTGTAGTGTCTGTATTGTGGTGCAGTGTCTGTATTGCAGTGGTAGTGTTGTGTCTGTATTGTAGTGTTAGTGTTTGTATTGTGGTGGTAGTGGTAGTGTCTGTATTGTAGTGGTAGTGTCTGTTTTATAGTGGTAGTGTCTGTATTGTAGTGGTAGTGTCTTTATTGTAGTGGAAGTGTGTGTATTGCAGTGGAAGTGTCTGTATTGTAGTGGAAGTGTCTGTATTGTAGCGGTAGTGTCTGTATTGTAGTGGTAGTGTCTGTATTGTAGTGGTAGTGTCTGTATTTTAGTGGTAGTGTAGTGTCTGAAGTGGTAGTGTAGTGTCTGCATTATAGTGGTAGTGTCTGTATTGTAGTGGTAGTGTCTGTATTTTAGTGGTAGTGTCTGTATTGTAGTGGTACTGTCTGTATTGTAGTGGTAGTGTCTTTATTTTAGTGGTAGTGTAGTGTAGTGTATGTAGTGGTAGTGTAGTGGCTGTATTGTAGTAGTAGTGTAGTGTCTGTATTGTAGTGGTAGTGTAGTTTCTGTTTTAGTGTAGTGTGTAGTGTGGTAGTGTCTGTATTGTAGTGGTAGTGTCTGTATTGTAGTGGTAGTGTCTGTATTTTGTGGTAGTGTAGTGTCTGTAGTGGTAGTGTAGTGTCTGCATTATAGTGCTAATGTCTGTAAGGTAGTGGTAGTGGCTGTATTGTAGTAGTAGTGTAGTGTCTGTATTGTAGTGGTAGTGTAGTGTCTGTATTGTAGTGGAATTGTGTAGTCTGTATTGTAGTGGTAGTGTCTGTATTGTAGTGGTAGTGTCTGTATTTTAGTGGTAGTGTAGTGTCTGTAGTGGTAGTGTAGTGTCTGCATTATAGTGCTAATGTCTGTAATGTAGTGGTACTGTCTTTATTGTAGTGGAAGTGTCTGTTTTGTAGTGGTAGTGTCTGTATTGTAGTGGTAGTGTCTATATTGTAGTGGTAGTGACTGTATTGTAGTGGTAGTTTCTGTATTTTAGTGGTAGTGTAGTGTCTGTATTTTAGTGGTAGTGTAGTGTCTGTATTGTAGTGGTAGTATCTGTATTGTAGTGGTAGTGTCTGTATTTTAGTGGTATTGTCTGTATTGTAGTGGTAGTGTAGTGTCTGTATTGTAGTGGTAGTGTGTTAGTGTTTGTATTGTGGTGGTAATGGTAGTGTCTGTATTGTAGTGGTAGTGTCTGTATTGTAGTGGTAGTGGTAGTGTATTTATTGTAGTGGAAGTGTCTGTATTGTAGTGGTAGTGTCTGTATTGTAGTGGTAGTGTCTGTATTTTGGTAGTGGTAGTGTAGTGTCTGTAGTGGTAGTGTAGTGTAGTGTCTGCATTATAGTGCTAATGTCTGTATGTCTGTATTGTAGTGGTACTGTCTGTATTGTAGTGGTGTAGTGGTAAGTGTCTGTTTTGTAGTGGTGTCTGTATTGTAGTGGTAGTGTCTGTAGTTAGTGAGTATTGTAGTAGTGTATTTTAGTGGTAGTGTAGTGTCTGTATTTTAGTGGTAGTGTAGTGTGTATTGTAGTGGTAGTATCTGTATTTTGGTAGTGTCTGTATTTTAGTGGTAGTGTGGTAGTGTAGTGTCTGTATTGTAGTGGTAGTGTCTGTATTGTAGTGGTAGTGTCTGTATTGTAGTGGTAGTGTCTGTATTGTAGTGGTAGTGTCTGTATTGTAGTGGTAGTGTCTGTATTTTAGTGGTAGTGTAGTGTCTGTAGTGGTAGTGTAGTGTCTGCATTATAGTGCTAATGTCTGTAATGTAGTGGTAGTGTCAGAATTATAGTTGAAGTGTCTGTATTATAGTTGAAGTGTCTGTATTGTAGCGGTAGTGTCTGTATTGTAGTGGAATTCCTGTGTCTGTATTGTAGTGTAGTGTCTGTATTGTTGTGGTAATGTCTGTATTTTAGTGGTAGTGTAGTGTCTGTATTTTAGTGGTAGTGGTTGTGTCTGTATTGTAGTGGTAGTGTCTGTATTGTAGTGGTACTGTCTTTATTGTAGTGGAAGTGTCTGTTTTGTAGTGGTAGTGTCTGTATTGTAGTGGTAGTGTAGTGTCTGTATTTTAGTGGTAGTATCTGTATTGTAGTGGTAGTTTCTGTATTTTAGTGGTAGTGTAGTGTCTGTATTGTAGTGGTAGTATCTGTATTGTAGTGGTAGTGTCTGTATTTTAGTGGTAGTGTAGTGTCTGTATTGTAGTGGTAGTGTCTGTATTGTAGTGGTAGTGTCTGTATTGTAGTGGTAGTGTAGTGTCTGTATTGTAGTGGTAGTGTAGTGTCTGTAGTATAGTGCTAATGTCTGTAATGTAGTGGTAGTGTCATTATTATAGTCGAAGTGTCTGTATTATAGTCGAAGTGTCTGTATTATAGTTGAAGTGTCTGTATTGTTGTGGTAGTGTCTGTTTTGTTGTGGTAGTGTCTGTATTGTTGTGGTAGTGTCTGTATTGTTGTGGTAATGTCTGTATTGTTGTGGTAGTGTCTGTATTGTTGTGGTAGTGTCTGTATTGTTGTGGCAGTGTCTGTATTGTAGTGGTGGTGTCTGTTTTGTAGTGGTAGTGTCTGTATTGTAGTGGTAGTGTCTGTATTGCAGTGGTAGTGTCTGTTTTTTAGTGTTAGTGTCTGTATTGTAGTGGTAGTGTCTGTATTATAGTGGTAGTGTCTGTATTGTAGTGGTTGTGTCTGTATTGTAGTGGTTGTGTCTGTATTATAGTTGTAGTGTCTGTATTGTAGTGGTAGTGTCTGTATTGTAGTGGTAGTGTCTGTATTGTTGTGGTAGTGTCTGTATTGTAGTGGTAGTGTCTGTATTGTTGTGGTAGTGTCTGTATTGCAGTGGTAGTGTCTGTTTTTTAGTGGTAGTGTCTGTATTGTAGTGGTAGTGTCTGTATTATAGTGGTAGTGTCTGTATTGTAGTGGTAGTGTCTGTATTGTAGTGGTTGTGTCTGTATTATAGTGGTAGTGTCTGTATTGTAGTGGTAGTGTCTGTATTGTAGTGGTTGTGTCTGTATTGTAGTGGTTGTGTCTGTATTATAGTGGTAGTGTCTGTATTATTGTGGTAGTGTCTGTATTGTAGTGGTAATGTCTGTATTGTAGTGTAGTGTCTGTATTGTAGTGGAAGTGTAGTGTCTGTATTGTGGTGCAGTGTCTGTATTGCAGTGGTAGTGTTGTGTCTGTATTGTAGTGTTAGTGTTTGTATTGTGGTGGTAGTGGTAGTGTCTGTATTGTAGTGGAAGTGTCTGTATTGTAGTGGTAGTGTCTGTATTGTAGTGGTAGTGTCTATATTGTAGTGGTAGTGTCTGTATTGTAGTGGTAGTGTCTGTATTTTAGTGGTAGTGTAGTGTCTGTATTTTAGTGGTAGTGTAGTGTCTGTATTGTAGTGGTAGTATCTGTATTGTAGTGGTAGTGTCTGTATTTTAGTGGTATTGTCTGTATTTTAGTGGTAGTGTAGTGTCTGTATTGTAGTGGTAGTGTCAGTTTTGTAGATGTAGTGTCTGTATTGTAGTGGTAGTGTAGTGTCTGTATTGTTGTGGTAGTGTCTGTTTTGTTGTGGTAGTGTCTGTATTGTTGTGGTAGTGTCTGTATTGTTGTGGTAATGTCTGTATTGTTGTGGTAGTGTCTGTATTGTTGTGGTAGTGTCTGTATTGTTGTGGCAGTGTCTGTATTGTAGTGGTGGTGTCTGTATTGTAGTGGTAGTGTCTGTATTGTAGTGGTAGTGTCTGTATTGTAGTGGTAGTGTCTGTTTTTTAGTGGTAGTGTCTGTATTGTAGTGGTAGTGTCTGTATTGTAGTGGTAGTGTCTGTATTATAGTGGTAGTGTCTGTATTGTAGTGGTAGTGTCTGTATTGTAGTGGTTGTGTCTGTATTATAGTGGTAGTGTCTGTATTGTAGTGGTAGTGTCTGTATTGTAGTGGTAGTGTCTGTATTGTAGTGGTAGTGTCTGTATTATAGTGGTAGTGTAGTGTCTCTATTGTAGTGGTAGTGTCTGTGTTATCGTGGTAGTGTCTGTATTGTAGTGGTAATGTCTGTATTGTAGTGTAGTGTCTGTATTGTAGTGGTAGTGTAGTGTCTATTTTGTAGTGGTAGTGTCTGTATTGTAGTGGAAGTGTAGTGTCTGTATTGTGGTGCAGTGTCTGTATTGCAGTGGTAGTGTTGTGTCTGTATTGTAGTGTTAGTGTTTGTATTGTGGTGGTAGTGGTAGTGTCTGTATTGTAGTGGTGGTGTCTGTTTTATAGTGGTAGTGTCTGTATTGTAGTGGTAGTGTCTTTATTGTAGTGGAAGTGTCTGTATTGCAGTGGAAGTGTCTGTATTGTAGTGGAAGTGTCTGTATTGTAGCGGTAGTGTCTGTATTGTAGTGGTAGTGTCTGTATTGTAGTGGTAGTGTCTGTATTTTAGTGGTAGTGTAGTGTCTGTAGTGGTAGTGTAGTGTCTGCATTATAGTGGTAGTGTCTGTATTGTAGTGGTAGTGTCTGTATTTTAGTGGTAGTGTCTGTATTGTAGTGGTACTGTCTGTATTGTAGTGGTAGTGTCTGTATTTTAGTGGTAGTGTAGTGTAGTGTATGTAGTGGTAGTGTAGTGGCTGTATTGTAGTAGTAGTGTAGTGTCTGTATTGTAGTGGTAGTGTAGTGTCTGTTTTTTAGTGGTAGTGTAGTGTCTGTATTGTAGTGGTAGTGTCTGTATTGTAGTGGTAGTGTCTGTATTTTAGTGGTAGTGTAGTGTCTGTAGTGGTAGTGTAGTGTCTGCATTATAGTGCTAATGTCTGTAATGTAGTGGTAGTGTCAGTATTATAGTTGAAGTGTCTGTATTATAGTTGAAGTGTCTGTATTGTAGCGGTAGTGTCTGTATTGTAGTGGAATTGCTGTGTCTGTATTGTAGTGTAGTGTCTGTATTGTTGTGGTAATGTCTGTATTTTAGTGGTATTGTAGTGTCTGTATTTTAGTGGTAGTGTAGTGTCTGTATTGTAGTGGTAGTGTCTGTATTGTAGTGGTACTGTCTTTATTGTAGTGGTAGTGTCTGTATTTTAGTGGTAGTGTAGTGTCTGTATTTTAGTGGTAGTGTAGTGTCTGTATTGTAGTGGTAGTATCTGTATTGTAGTGGTAGTGTCTGTATTTTAGTGGTATTGTCTGTATTTTAGTGGTAGTGTAGTGTCTGTATTGTAGTGGTAGTGTCTGTATTGTAGTGGTAGTGTAGTGTCTGTATTGTAGTGGTAGTGTAGTGTCTGTAGTATAGTGCTAATGTCTGTAATGTAGTGGTAGTGTCAGTATTATAGTTGAAGTGTCTGTATTATAGTTGAAGTGTCTGTATTGTTGTGGTAGTGTCTGTATTCTTGTGGTAGTGTCTGTATTGTTGTGGTAGTGTCTGTATTTTTGTGGTTGTGTCTGTATTATAGTGGTAGTGTCTGTATTGTAGTGGTAGTGTCTGTATTGTAGTGGTAGTGTCTGTATTGTAGTGGTAGTGTCTGTATTATAGTGGTAGTGTAGTGTCTGTATTGTAGTGGTAGTGTCTGTATTATAGTGGTAGTGTCTGTATTGTAGTGGTAGTGTCTGTATTGTAGTGGTTGTGTCTGTATTATAGTGGTAGTGTCTGTATTGTAGTGGTAGTGTCTGTATTGTAGTGGTAGTGTCTGTGTTGTAGTGGTAGTGTCTGTATTATAGTGGTAGTGTAGTGTATGTATTGTAGTGGTAGTGTCTGTATTATCGTGGTAGTGTCTGTATTGTAGTGGTAATGTCTGTATTGTAGTGTAGTGTCTGTATTGTAATGGTAGTGTAGTGTCTATTTTGTAGTGGTAGTGTCTGTATTGTAGTGGAAGTATAGTGTCTGTATTGTGGTGCAGTGTCTGTATTGCAGTGGTAGTGTTGTGTCTGTATTGTAGTGTTAGTGTTTGTATTGTGGTGGTAGTGGTAGTGTCTGTATTGTAGTGGTAGTGTCTGTTTTACAGTGGTAGTGTCTGTATTGTAGTGGTAGTGTCTTTATTGTAGTGGAAGTGTCTGTATTGCAGTGGAAGTGTCTGTATTGTAGTGGAAGTGTCTGTATTGTAGCGGTAGTGTCTGTATTGTAGTGGTAGTGTCTGTATTGTAGTGGTAGTGTCTGTATTTTAGTGGTAGTGTAGTGTCTGTAGTGGTAGTGTAGTGTCTGCATTATAGTGCTAGTGTCTGTATTGTAGTGGTAGTGTCTGTATTTTAGTGGTAGTGTCTGTATTGTAGTGGTACTGTCTGTATTGTAGTGGTACTGTATGTATTGTAGTGGTAGTGTCTGTATTTTAGTGGTAGTGTAGTGTAGTGTATGTAGTGGTAGTGGCTGTATTGTAGTAGTAGTGTAGTGTCTGTATTGTAGTGGTAGTTTAGTGTCTGTAGTGGTAGTGTAGTGTCTGCATTACAGTGTTAGTGTCTGTATTGTAGTGGTAGTGTCTGTATTTTAGTGGTAGTGTCTGTATTGTAGTGGTAGTGTCTGTATTTTAGTGGTAGTGTAGTGTAGTGTATGTAGTGGTAGTGTAGTGGCTGTATTGTTGTAGTAGTGTAGTGTCTGTATTGTAGTGGTAGTGTACTGTCTGTATTGTAGTGGTAGTGTCTGTATTGTAGTGGTAGTGTCTGTATTGTAGTGGTAGTGTCTGTATTGTAGTGGTAGTTTCTGTATTGTAGTGGTAGTGTCTGTATTGTAGTGGTAGTGTCTGTCTTATAGTGGTAGTGTAGTGTCTGTATTGTAGTGGTAGTGTCTGTATTATCGTGGTAGTGTCTGTATTGTAGTGGTAATGTCTGTATTGTAGTGTAGTGTCTGTATTGTAGTGGTAGTGTAGTGTCTATTTTGTAGTGGTAGTGTCTGTATTGTAGTGGAAGTGTAGTGTCTGTATTGTGGTGCAGTGTCTGTATTGCAGTGGTAGTGTTGTGTCTGTATTGTAGTGTTAGTGTTTGTATTGTGGTGGTAGTGGTAGTGTCTGTATTGTAGTGGTAGTGTCTGTTTTATAGTGGTAGTGTCTGTATTGTAGTGGTAGTGTCTTTATTGTAGTGGAAGTGTCTGTATTGCAGTGGTAGTGTCTGTATTGTAGTGGTAGTGTCTGTATTTTAGTGGTAGTGTAGTGTCTGTAGTGGTAGTGTAGTGTCTGCATTATAGTGGTAGTGTCTGTATTGTAGTGGTAGTGTCTGTATTTTAGTGGTAGTGTCTGTATTGTAGTGGTACTGTCTGTATTGTAGTGGTACTGTCTGTATTGTAGTGGTAGTGTCTGTATTTTAGTGGTAGTGTAGTGTAGTGTATGTAGTGTTAGTGGCTGTATTGTAGTAGTAGTGTAGTGTCTGTATTGTAGTGGTTGTGTAGTGTCTGTAGTGGTAGTGTAGTGTCTGCATTATAGTGGTAGTGTCTGTATTGTAGTGGTAGTGTCTGTATTGTAGTGGTAGTGTCTGTATTTTAGTGGTAGTGTCTGTATTGTAGTGGTACTGTCTGTATTGTAGTGGTAGTGTCTGTATTTTAGTGGTAGTGTAGTGTAGTGTATGTAGTGGTAGTGTAGTGGCTGTATTGTAGTAGTAGTGTAGTGTCTGTATTGTAGTGGTAGTGTAGTGTCTGTTTTTTAGTGGTAGTGTAGTGTCTGTATTGTAGTGGTAGTGTCTCTATTGTAGTGGTAGTGTCTGTATTTTAGTGGTAGTGTAGTGTCTGTAGTGGTAGTGTAGTGTCTGCATTATAGTGCTAATGTCTGTAATGTAGTGGTAGTGTCAGAATTATAGTTGAAGTGTCTGTATTATAGTTGAAGTGTCTGTATTGTAGCGGTAGTGTCTGTATTGTAGTGGAATTCCTGTGTCTGTATTGTAGTGTAGTGTCTGTATTGTTGTGGTAATGTCTGTATTTTAGTGGTAGTGTAGTGTCTGTATTTTAGTGGTAGTGTAGTGTCTGTATTGTAGTGGTAGTGTCTGTATTGTAGTGGTACTGTCTTTATTGTAGTGGAAGTGTCTGTTTTGTAGTGGTAGTGTCTGTATTGTAGTGGTAGTGTCTATATTGTAGTGGTAGTGACTGTATTGTAGTGGTAGTTTCTGTATTTTAGTGGTAGTGTAGTGTCTGTATTTTAGTGGTAGTGTAGTGTCTGTATTGTAGTGGTAGTATCTGTATTGTAGTGGTAGTGTCTGTATTTTAGTGGTATTGTCTGTATTTTAGTGGTAGTGTAGTGTCTGTATTGTAGTGGTAGTGTCTGTATTGTAGTGGTAGTGTCTGTATTGTAGTGGTAGTGTAGTGTCTGTATTGTAGTGGTAGTGTAGTGTCTGTAGTATAGTGCTAATGTATGTAATGTAGTGGTAGTGTCATTATTATAGTTGAAGTGTCTGTATTATAGTTGAAGTGTCTGTATTGTTGTGGTAGTGTCTGTTTTGTTGTGGTAGTGTCTGTATTGTTGTGGTAGTGTCTGTATTGTTGTGGTAATGTCTGTATTGTTGTGGTAGTGTCTGTATTGTTGTGGTAGTGTCTGTATTGTTGTGGCAGTGTCTGTATTGTAGTGGTGGTGTCTGTATTGTAGTGGTAGTGTCTGTATTGTAGTGGTAGTGTCTGTATTGCAGTGGTAGTGTCTGTTTTTTAGTGGTAGTGTCTGTATTGTAGTGGTAGTGTCTGTATTGTAGTGGTAGTGTCTGTATTGTAGTGGTAGTGTCTGTATTGTAGTGGTAGTGTCTGTATTGTAGTGGTAGTGTCTTTATTGTAGTGGTAGTGTCTGTATTTTAGTGGTAGTGTAGTGTCTGTAGTGGTAGTGTAGTGTCTGCATTATAGTGCTAATGTCTGTAATGTAGTGGTAGTGTCAGAATTATAGTTGAAGTGTCTGTATTATAGTTGAAGTGTCTGTATTGTAGCGGTAGTGTCTGTATTGTAGTGGTACTGTCTTTATTGTAGTGGAAGTGTCTGTTTTGTAGTGGTAGTGTCTGTATTGTAGTGGTAGTGTCTATATTGTAGTGGTAGTGACTGTATTGTAGTGGTAGTTTCTGTATTTTAGTGGTAGTGTAGTGTCTGTATTGTAGTGGTAGTATCTGTATTGTAGTGGTAGTGTCTGTATTTTAGTGGTATTGTCTGTATTTTAGTGGTAGTTTAGTGTCTGTATTGTAGTGGTAGTGTCTGTATTGTAGTGGTAGTGTCTGTATTGCAGTGGTAGTGTAGTGTCTGTATTGTAGTGGTAGTGTAGTGTCTGTAGTATAGTGCTAATGTCTGTAATGTAGTGGTAGTGTCATTATTATAGTCGAAGTGTCTGTATTATAGTTGAAGTGTCTGTATTGTTGTGGTAGTGTCTGTATTGTTGTGGTAGTGTCTGTATTGTTGTGGCAGTGTCTGTATTGTAGTGGTGGTGTCTGTATTGTAGTGGTAGTGTCTGTATTGTAGTGGTAGTGTCTGTATTGCAGTGGTAGTGTCTGTTTTTTAGTGGTAGTGTCTGTATTGTAGTGGTAGTGTCTGTATTATAGTGGTAGTGTCTGTATTGTAGTGGTAGTGTCTGTATTGTAGTGGTTGTGTCTGTATTATAGTGGTAGTGTCTGTATTGTAGTGGTAGTGTCTGTATTGTAGTGGTAGTGTCTGTATTGTAGTGGTAGTGTCTGAATTATAGTGGTAGTGTAGTGTCTGTATTGTAGTGGTAGTGTCTGTATTATCGTGGTAGTGTCTGTATTGTAGTGGTAATGTCTGTATTGTAGTGTAGTGTCTGTATTGTAGTGGAGTGTAGTGTCTATTTTGTAGTGGTAGTGTCTGTATTGTAGTGGAAGTGTAGTGTCTGTATTGTGGTGCAGTGTCTGTATTGCAGTGGTAGTGTTGTGTCTGTATTGTAGTGTTAGTGTTTGTATTGTGGTGGTAGTGGTAGTGTCTGTATTGTAGTGGAAGTGTCTGTATTGTAGTGGTAGTGTCTGTATTGTAGTGGTAGTGTCTATATTGTAGTGGTAGTGTCTGTATTGTAGTGGTAGTGTCTGTATTTTAGTGGTAGTGTAGTGTCTGTATTTTAGTAGTAGTGTAGTGTCTGTATTGTAGTGGTAGTATCTGTATTGTAGTGGTAGTGTCTGTATTTTAGTGGTATTGTCTGTATTTTAGTGGTAGTGTAGTGTCTGTATTGTAGTGGTAGTGTCTGTTTTGTAGTGGTAGTGTCTGTATTGTAGTGGTAGTGTAGTGTCTGTATTGTAGTGGTAGTGTAGTGTCTGTAGTATAGTGCTAATGTCTGTAATGTAGTGGTAGTGTCAGTATTATAGTTGAAGTGTCTGTATTGTTGTGGTAGTGTCTGTTTTGTTGTGGTAGTGTCTGTATTGTTGTGGTAGTGTCTGTATTGTAGTGGTAATGTCTGTATTGTTGTGGTAGTGTCTGTATTGTTGTGGTAGTGTCTGTATTGTTGTGGCAGTGTCTGTATTGTAGTGGTGGTGTCTGTATTGTAGTGGTAGTGTCTGTATTGTAGTGGTAGTGTCTGTATTGTAGTGGTAGTGTCTGTTTTTTAGTGGTAGTGTCTGTATTGTAGTGGTAGTGTCTGTATTGTAGTGGTAGTGTCTGTATTATAGTGGTAGTGTCTGTATTGTAGTGGTAGTGTCTGTATTGTAGTGGTTGTGTCTGTATTATAGTGGTAGTGTCTGTATTGTAGTGGTAGTGTCTGTATTGTAGTGGTAGTGTCTGTATTGCAGTGGTAGTGTCTGTTTTTTAGTGGTAGTGTCTGTATTGTAGTGGTAGTGTCTGTATTATAGTGGTAGTGTCTGTATTGTAGTGGTAGTGTCTGTATTGTAGTGGTAGTGTCTGTATTGTAGTGGTAGTGTCTGTATTGTAGTGGTAGTGTCTTTATTGTAGTGGTAGTGTCTGTATTTTAGTGGTAGTGTAGTGTCTGTAGTGGTAGTGTAGTGTCTGCATTATAGTGCTAATGTCTGTAATGTAGTGGTAGTGTCAGAATTATAGTTGAAGTGTCTGTATTATAGTTGAAGTGTCTGTATTGTAGCGGTAGTGTCTGTATTGTAGTGGAATTCCTGTGTCTGTATTGTAGTGGTAGTGTCTGTATTGTAGTGGTAGTGTCTGTATTGTAGTGGTAGTGTAGTGTCTGTATTGTAGTGGTAGTGTAGTGTCTGTATTGTAGTGGTAGTGTAGTGTCTATTTTGTAGTGGTAGTGTCTGTATTGTAGTGGAAGTATAGTGTCTGTATTGTGGTGCAGTGTCTGTATTGCAGTGGTAGTGTTGTGTCTGTATTGTAGTGTTAGTGTTTGTATTGTGGTGGTAGTGGAAGTGTCTGTATTGCAGTGGTAGTGTCTGTATTGTAGTGGTAGTGTCTGTATTTTAGTGGTAGTGTAGTGTCTGTAGTGGTAGTGTAGTGTCTGCATTATAGTGGTAGTGTCTGTATTGTAGTGGTAGTGTCTGTATTTTAGTGGTAGTGTCTGTATTGTAGTGGTACTGTCTGTATTGTAGTGGTACTGTCTGTATTGTAGTGGTAGTGTCTGTATTTTAGTGGTAGTGTAGTGTAGTGTATGTAGTGTTAGTGGCTGTATTGTAGTAGTAGTGTAGTGTCTGTATTGTAGTGGTTGTGTAGTGTCTGTAGTGGTAGTGTAGTGTCTGCATTATAGTGGTAGTGTCTGTATTGTAGTGGTAGTGTCTGTATTGTAGTGGTAGTGTCTGTATTTTAGTGGTAGTGTCTGTATTGTAGTGGTACTGTCTGTATTGTAGTGGTAGTGTCTGTATTTTAGTGGTAGTGTAGTGTAGTGTATGTAGTGGTAGTGTAGTGGCTGTATTGTAGTAGTAGTGTAGTGTCTGTATTGTAGTGGTAGTGTAGTGTCTGTTTTTTAGTGGTAGTGTAGTGTCTGTATTGTAGTGGTAGTGTCTCTATTGTAGTGGTAGTGTCTGTATTTTAGTGGTAGTGTAGTGTCTGTAGTGGTAGTGTAGTGTCTGCATTATAGTGCTAATGTCTGTAATGTAGTGGTAGTGTCAGAATTATAGTTGAAGTGTCTGTATTATAGTTGAAGTGTCTGTATTGTAGCGGTAGTGTCTGTATTGTAGTGGAATTCCTGTGTCTGTATTGTAGTGTAGTGTCTGTATTGTTGTGGTAATGTCTGTATTTTAGTGGTAGTGTAGTGTCTGTATTTTAGTGGTAGTGTAGTGTCTGTATTGTAGTGGTAGTGTCTGTATTGTAGTGGTACTGTCTTTATTGTAGTGGAAGTGTCTGTTTTGTAGTGGTAGTGTCTGTATTGTAGTGGTAGTGTCTATATTGTAGTGGTAGTGACTGTATTGTAGTGGTAGTTTCTGTATTTTAGTGGTAGTGTAGTGTCTGTATTTTAGTGGTAGTGTAGTGTCTGTATTGTAGTGGTAGTATCTGTATTGTAGTGGTAGTGTCTGTATTTTAGTGGTATTGTCTGTATTTTAGTGGTAGTGTAGTGTCTGTATTGTAGTGGTAGTGTCTGTATTGTAGTGGTAGTGTCTGTATTGTAGTGGTAGTGTAGTGTCTGTATTGTAGTGGTAGTGTAGTGTCTGTAGTATAGTGCTAATGTATGTAATGTAGTGGTAGTGTCATTATTATAGTTGAAGTGTCTGTATTATAGTTGAAGTGTCTGTATTGTTGTGGTAGTGTCTGTTTTGTTGTGGTAGTGTCTGTATTGTTGTGGTAGTGTCTGTATTGTTGTGGTAATGTCTGTATTGTTGTGGTAGTGTCTGTATTGTTGTGGTAGTGTCTGTATTGTTGTGGCAGTGTCTGTATTGTAGTGGTGGTGTCTGTATTGTAGTGGTAGTGTCTGTATTGTAGTGGTAGTGTCTGTATTGCAGTGGTAGTGTCTGTTTTTTAGTGGTAGTGTCTGTATTGTAGTGGTAGTGTCTGTATTGTAGTGGTAGTGTCTGTATTGTAGTGGTAGTGTCTGTATTGTAGTGGTAGTGTCTGTATTGTAGTGGTAGTGTCTTTATTGTAGTGGTAGTGTCTGTATTTTAGTGGTAGTGTAGTGTCTGTAGTGGTAGTGTAGTGTTTGCATTATAGTGCTAATGTCTGTAATGTAGTGGTAGTGTCAGAATTATAGTTGAAGTGTCTGTATTATAGTTGAAGTGTCTGTATTGTAGCGGTAGTGTCTGTATTGTAGTGGTACTGTCTTTATTGTAGTGGAAGTGTCTGTTTTGTAGTGGTAGTGTCTGTATTGTAGTGGTAGTGTCTATATTGTAGTGGTAGTGACTGTATTGTAGTGGTAGTTTCTGTATTTTAGTGGTAGTGTAGTGTCTGTATTGTAGTGGTAGTATCTGTATTGTAGTGGTAGTGTCTGTATTTTAGTGGTATTGTCTGTATTTTAGTGGTAGTTTAGTGTCTGTATTGTAGTGGTAGTGTCTGTATTGTAGTGGTAGTGTCTGTATTGCAGTGGTAGTGTAGTGTCTGTATTGTAGTGGTAGTGTAGTGTCTGTAGTATAGTGCTAATGTCTGTAATGTAGTGGTAGTGTCATTATTATAGTCGAAGTGTCTGTATTATAGTTGAAGTGTCTGTATTGTTGTGGTAGTGTCTGTATTGTTGTGGTAGTGTCTGTATTGTTGTGGCAGTGTCTGTATTGTAGTGGTGGTGTCTGTATTGTAGTGGTAGTGTCTGTATTGTAGTGGTAGTGTCTGTATTGCAGTGGTAGTGTCTGTTTTTTAGTGGTAGTGTCTGTATTGTAGTGGTAGTGTCTGTATTATAGTGGTAGTGTCTGTATTGTAGTGGTAGTGTCTGTATTGTAGTGGTTGTGTCTGTATTATAGTGGTAGTGTCTGTATTGTAGTGGTAGTGTCTGTATTGTAGTGGTAGTGTCTGTATTGTAGTGGTAGTGTCTGAATTATAGTGGTAGTGTAGTGTCTGTATTGTAGTGGTAGTGTCTGTATTATCGTGGTAGTGTCTGTATTGTAGTGGTAATGTCTGTATTGTAGTGTAGTGTCTGTATTGTAGTGGAGTGTAGTGTCTATTTTGTAGTGGTAGTGTCTGTATTGTAGTGGAAGTGTAGTGTCTGTATTGTGGTGCAGTGTCTGTATTGCAGTGGTAGTGTTGTGTC
The DNA here is from genome assembly GCF_045791955.1 of Oncorhynchus clarkii lewisi. NCBI lineage: Eukaryota > Metazoa > Chordata > Actinopteri > Salmoniformes > Salmonidae > Oncorhynchus > Oncorhynchus clarkii. The sequence goes on along the minus strand of NC_092157.1, from coordinate 16,109,065 downwards.
TGTATTGTAGTGTTAGTGTTTGTATTGTGGTGGTAGTGGTAGTGTCTGTATTGTAGTGGAAGTGTCTGTATTGTAGTGGTAGTGTCTGTATTGTAGTGGTAGTGTCTATATTGTAGTGGTAGTGTCTGTATTGTAGTGGTAGTGTCTGTATTTTAGTGGTAGTGTAGTGTCTGTATTTTAGTAGTAGTGTAGTGTCTGTATTGTAGTGGTAGTATCTGTATTGTAGTGGTAGTGTCTGTATTTTAGTGGTATTGTCTGTATTTTAGTGGTAGTGTAGTGTCTGTATTGTAGTGGTAGTGTCTGTTTTGTAGTGGTAGTGTCTGTATTGTAGTGGTAGTGTAGTGTCTGTATTGTAGTGGTAGTGTAGTGTCTGTAGTATAGTGCTAATGTCTGTAATGTAGTGGTAGTGTCAGTATTATAGTTGAAGTGTCTGTATTGTTGTGGTAGTGTCTGTTTTGTTGTGGTAGTGTCTGTATTGTTGTGGTAGTGTCTGTATTGTAGTGGTAATGTCTGTATTGTTGTGGTAGTGTCTGTATTGTTGTGGTAGTGTCTGTATTGTTGTGGCAGTGTCTGTATTGTAGTGGTGGTGTCTGTATTGTAGTGGTAGTGTCTGTATTGTAGTGGTAGTGTCTGTATTGTAGTGGTAGTGTCTGTTTTTTAGTGGTAGTGTCTGTATTGTAGTGGTAGTGTCTGTATTGTAGTGGTAGTGTCTGTATTATAGTGGTAGTGTCTGTATTGTAGTGGTAGTGTCTGTATTGTAGTGGTTGTGTCTGTATTATAGTGGTAGTGTCTGTATTGTAGTGGTAGTGTCTGTATTGTAGTGGTAGTGTCTGTATTGCAGTGGTAGTGTCTGTTTTTTAGTGGTAGTGTCTGTATTGTAGTGGTAGTGTCTGTATTATAGTGGTAGTGTCTGTATTGTAGTGGTAGTGTCTGTATTGTAGTGGTAGTGTCTGTATTGTAGTGGTAGTGTCTGTATTGTAGTGGTAGTGTCTTTATTGTAGTGGTAGTGTCTGTATTTTAGTGGTAGTGTAGTGTCTGTAGTGGTAGTGTAGTGTCTGCATTATAGTGCTAATGTCTGTAATGTAGTGGTAGTGTCAGAATTATAGTTGAAGTGTCTGTATTATAGTTGAAGTGTCTGTATTGTAGCGGTAGTGTCTGTATTGTAGTGGAATTCCTGTGTCTGTATTGTAGTGGTAGTGTCTGTATTGTAGTGGTAGTGTCTGTATTGTAGTGGTAGTGTAGTGTCTGTATTGTAGTGGTAGTGTAGTGTCTGTATTGTAGTGGTAGTGTAGTGTCTATTTTGTAGTGGTAGTGTCTGTATTGTAGTGGAAGTATAGTGTCTGTATTGTGGTGCAGTGTCTGTATTGCAGTGGTAGTGTTGTGTCTGTATTGTAGTGTTAGTGTTTGTATTGTGGTGGTAGTGGTAGTGTCTGTATTGTAGTGGTAGTGTCTGTTTTACAGTGGTAGTGTCTGTATTGTAGTGGTAGTGTCTTTATTGTAGTGGAAGTGTCTGTATTGCAGTGGAAGTGTCTGTATTGTAGTGGAAGTGTCTGTATTGTAGCGGTAGTGTCTGTATTGTAGTGGTAGTGTCTGTATTGTAGTGGTAGTGTCTGTATTTTAGTGGTAGTGTAGTGTCTGTAGTGGTAGTGTAGTGTCTGCATTATAGTGCTAGTGTCTGTATTGTAGTGGTAGTGTCTGTATTTTAGTGGTAGTGTCTGTATTGTAGTGGTACTGTCTGTATTGTAGTGGTACTGTATGTATTGTAGTGGTAGTGTCTGTATTTTAGTGGTAGTGTAGTGTAGTGTATGTAGTGGTAGTGGCTGTATTGTAGTAGTAGTGTAGTGTCTGTATTGTAGTGGTAGTTTAGTGTCTGTAGTGGTAGTGTAGTGTCTGCATTACAGTGTTAGTGTCTGTATTGTAGTGGTAGTGTCTGTATTTTAGTGGTAGTGTCTGTATTGTAGTGGTAGTGTCTGTATTTTAGTGGTAGTGTAGTGTAGTGTATGTAGTGGTAGTGTAGTGGCTGTATTGTTGTAGTAGTGTAGTGTCTGTATTGTAGTGGTAGTGTACTGTCTGTATTGTAGTGGTAGTGTCTGTATTGTAGTGGTAGTGTCTGTATTGTAGTGGTAGTGTCTGTATTGTAGTGGTAGTTTCTGTATTGTAGTGGTAGTGTCTGTATTGTAGTGGTAGTGTCTGTCTTATAGTGGTAGTGTAGTGTCTGTATTGTAGTGGTAGTGTCTGTATTATCGTGGTAGTGTCTGTATTGTAGTGGTAATGTCTGTATTGTAGTGTAGTGTCTGTATTGTAGTGGTAGTGTAGTGTCTGTATTGTAGTGGTAGTGTCTGTATTATCGTGGTAGTGTCTGTATTGTAGTGGTAATGTCTGTATTGTAGTGGTAGTGTCTGTATTTTAGTGGTAGTGTCTGTATTGTAGTGGTACTGTCTGTATTGTAGTGGTACTGTCTGTATTGTAGTGGTAGTGTCTGTATTTTAGTGGTAGTGTAGTGTAGTGTATGTAGTGTTAGTGGCTGTATTGTAGTAGTAGTGTAGTGTCTGTATTGTAGTGGTTGTGTAGTGTCTGTAGTGGTAGTGTAGTGTCTGCATTATAGTGGTAGTGTCTGTATTGTAGTGGTAGTGTCTGTATTGTAGTGGTAGTGTCTGTATTTTAGTGGTAGTGTCTGTATTGTAGTGGTACTGTCTGTATTGTAGTGGTAGTGTCTGTATTTTAGTGGTAGTGTAGTGTAGTGTATGTAGTGGTAGTGTAGTGGCTGTATTGTAGTAGTAGTGTAGTGTCTGTATTGTAGTGGTAGTGTAGTGTCTGTTTTTTAGTGGTAGTGTAGTGTCTGTATTGTAGTGGTAGTGTCTCTATTGTAGTGGTAGTGTCTGTATTTTAGTGGTAGTGTAGTGTCTGTAGTGGTAGTGTAGTGTCTGCATTATAGTGCTAATGTCTGTAATGTAGTGGTAGTGTCAGAATTATAGTTGAAGTGTCTGTATTATAGTTGAAGTGTCTGTATTGTAGCGGTAGTGTCTGTATTGTAGTGGAATTCCTGTGTCTGTATTGTAGTGTAGTGTCTGTATTGTTGTGGTAATGTCTGTATTTTAGTGGTAGTGTAGTGTCTGTATTTTAGTGGTAGTGTAGTGTCTGTATTGTAGTGGTAGTGTCTGTATTGTAGTGGTACTGTCTTTATTGTAGTGGAAGTGTCTGTTTTGTAGTGGTAGTGTCTGTATTGTAGTGGTAGTGTCTATATTGTAGTGGTAGTGACTGTATTGTAGTGGTAGTTTCTGTATTTTAGTGGTAGTGTAGTGTCTGTATTTTAGTGGTAGTGTAGTGTCTGTATTGTAGTGGTAGTATCTGTATTGTAGTGGTAGTGTCTGTATTTTAGTGATATTGTCTGTATTTTAGTGGTAGTGTAGTGTCTGTATTGTAGTGGTAGTGTCTGTATTGTAGTGGTAGTGTCTGTATTGTAGTGGTAGTGTAGTGTCTGTATTGTAGTGGTAGTGTAGTGTCTGTAGTATAGTGCTAATGTCTGTAATGTAGTGGTAGTGTCATTATTATAGTTGAAGTGTCTGTATTATAGTTGAAGTGTCTGTATTGTTGTGGTAGTGTCTGTTTTGTTGTGGTAGTGTCTGTATTGTTGTGGTAGTGTCTGTATTGTTGTGGTAATGTCTGTATTGTTGTGGTAGTGTCTGTATTGTTGTGGTAGTGTCTGTATTGTTGTGGCAGTGTCTGTATTGTAGTGGTGGTGTCTGTATTGTAGTGGTAGTGTCTGTATTGTAGTGGTAGTGTCTGTATTGCAGTGGTAGTGTCTGTTTTTTAGTGGTAGTGTCTGTATTGTAGTGGTAGTGTCTGTATTGTAGTGGTAGTGTCTGTATTGTAGTGGTAGTGTCTGTATTGTAGTGGTAGTGTCTGTATTGTAGTGGTAGTGTCTTTATTGTAGTGGTAGTGTCTGTATTTTAGTGGTAGTGTAGTGTCTGTAGTGGTAGTGTAGTGTCTGCATTATAGTGCTAATGTCTGTAATGTAGTGGTAGTGTCAGAATTATAGTTGAAGTGTCTGTATTATAGTTGAAGTGTCTGTATTGTAGCGGTAGTGTCTGTATTGTAGTGGAATTCCTGTGTCTGTATTGTAGTGTAGTGTCTGTATTGTTGTGGTAATGTCTGTATTTTAGTGGTAGTGTAGTGTCTGTATTTTAGTGGTAGTGTAGTGTCTGTATTGTAGTGGTAGTGTCTGTATTGTAGTGGTACTGTCTTTATTGTAGTGGAAGTGTCTGTTTTGTAGTGGTAGTGTCTGTATTATAGTGGTAGTGTCTATATTGTAGTGGTAGTGACTGTATTGTAGTGGTAGTTTCTGTATTTTAGTGGTAGTGTAGTGTCTGTATTGTAGTGGTAGTATCTGTATTGTAGTGGTAGTGTCTGTATTTTAGTGGTATTGTCTGTATTTTAGTGGTAGTTTAGTGTCTGTATTGTAGTGGTAGTGTCTGTATTGTAGTGGTAGTGTCTGTATTGCAGTGGTAGTGTAGTGTCTGTATTGTAGTGGTAGTGTAGTGTCTGTAGTATAGTGCTAATGTCTGTAATGTAGTGGTAGTGTCATTATTATAGTCGAAGTGTCTGTATTATAGTTGAAGTGTCTGTATTGTTGTGGTAGTGTCTGTATTGTTGTGGTAGTGTCTGTATTGTTGTGGCAGTGTCTGTATTGTAGTGGTGGTGTCTGTATTGTAGTGGTAGTGTCTGTATTGTAGTGGTAGTGTCTGTATTGCAGTGGTAGTGTCTGTTTTTTAGTGGTAGTGTCTGTATTGTAGTGGTAGTGTCTGTATTATAGTGGTAGTGTCTGTATTGTAGTGGTAGTGTCTGTATTGTAGTGGTTGTGTCTGTATTATAGTGGTAGTGTCTGTATTGTAGTGGTAGTGTCTGTATTGTAGTGGTAGTGTCTGTATTGTAGTGGTAGTGTCTGTATTATAGTGGTAGTGTAGTGTCTGTATTGTAGTGGTAGTGTCTGTATTATCGTGGTAGTGTCTGTATTGTAGTGGTAATGTCTGTATTGTAGTGTAGTGTCTGTATTGTAGTGGAGTGTAGTGTCTATTTTGTAGTGGTAGTGTCTGTATTGTAGTGGAAGTGTAGTGTCTGTATTGTGGTGCAGTGTCTGTATTGCAGTGGTAGTGTTGTGTCTGTATTGTAGTGTTAGTGTTTGTATTGTGGTGGTAGTGGTAGTGTCTGTATTGTAGTGGTAGTGTCTGTATTTTAGTGGTAGTGTAGTGTCTGTATTTTAGTAGTAGTGTAGTGTCTGTATTGTAGTGGTAGTATCTGTATTGTAGTGGTAGTGTCTGTATTTTAGTGGTATTGTCTGTATTTTAGTGGTAGTGTAGTGTCTGTATTGTAGTGGTAGTGTCTGTTTTGTAGTGGTAGTGTCTGTATTGTAGTGGTAGTGTAGTGTCTGTATTGTAGTGGTAGTGTAGTGTCTGTAGTATAGTGCTAATGTCTGTAATGTAGTGGTAGTGTCAGTATTATAGTTGAAGTGTCTGTATTAGAGTTGAAGTGTCTGTATTGTTGTGGTAGTGTCTGTTTTGTTGTGGTAGTGTCTGTATTGTTGTGGTAGTGTCTGTATTGTAGTGGTAATGTCTGTATTGTTGTGGTAGTGTCTGTATTGTTGTGGTAGTGTCTGTATTGTTGTGGCAGTGTCTGTATTGTAGTGGTGGTGTCTGTATTGTAGTGGTAGTGTCTGTATTGTAGTGGTAGTGTCTGTATTGTAGTGGTAGTGTCTGTTTTTTAGTGGTAGTGTCTGTATTGTAGTGGTAGTGTCTGTATTGTAGTGGTAGTGTCTGTATTATAGTGGTAGTGTCTGTATTGTAGTGGTAGTGTCTGTATTGTAGTGGTTGTGTCTGTATTATAGTGGTAGTGTCTGTATTGTAGTGGTAGTGTCTGTATTGTAGTGGTAGTGTCTGTATTGCAGTGGTAGTGTCTGTTTTTTAGTGGTAGTGTCTGTATTGTAGTGGTAGTGTCTGTATTATAGTGGTAGTGTCTGTATTGTAGTGGTAGTGTCTGTATTGTAGTGGTAGTGTCTGTATTGTAGTGGTAGTGTCTGTATTGTAGTGGTAGTGTCTTTATTGTAGTGGTAGTGTCTTTATTGTAGTGGTAGTGTCTGTATTTTAGTGGTAGTGTAGTGTCTGTAGTGGTAGTGTAGTGTCTGCATTATAGTGCTAATGTCTGTAATGTAGTGGTAGTGTCAGAATTATAGTTGAAGTGTCTGTATTATAGTTGAAGTGTCTGTATTGTAGCGGTAGTGTCTGTATTGTAGTGGAATTCCTGTGTCTGTATTGTAGTGTAGTGTCTGTATTGTTGTGGTAATGTCTGTATTTTAGTGGTAGTGTAGTGTCTGTATTTTAGTGGTAGTGTCTGTATTGTAGTGGAACTGTCTTTATTGTAGTGGAAGTGTCTGTATTGTAGTGGTAGTGTCTGTATTGTAGTGGTAGTGTCTGTATTTTAGTGGTAGTGTAGTGTCTGTATTGTAGTAGTAGTGTCTGTATTGTAGTGGTAGTGTCTGTATTGTAGTGGTAGTGTAGTGTCTGTATTGTAGTGGTAGTGTAGTGTCTGTAGTATAGTGCTAATGTCTGTAATGTAGTGGTAGTGTCAGTATTATAGTTGAAGTGTCTGTATTATAGTTGAAGTGTCTGTATTGTTGTGGTAGTGTCTGTATTGTTGTGGTAGTGTCTGTATTGTTGTGGTAGTGTCTGTATTGTTGTGGTAATGTCTGTATTGTTGTGGTAGTGTCTGTATTGTTGTGGTAGTGTCTGTATTGTTGTGGCAGTGTCTGTATTGTAGTGGTGGTGTCTGTATTGTAGTGGTAGTGTCTGTATTGTAGTGGTAGTGTCTGTATTGTAGTGGTAGTGTCTGTTTTTTAGTGGTAGTGTCTGTTTTTTAGTGGTAGTGTCTGTATTGTAGTGGTAGTGTCTGTATTGTAGTGGTAGTGTCTGTATTATAGTGGTAGTGTCTGTATTGTAGTGGTAGTGTCTGTATTGTAGTGGTTGTGTCTGTATTATAGTGGTAGTGTCTGTATTGTAGTGGTAGTGTCTGTATTGTAGTGGTAGTGTCTGTATTGTAGTGGTAGTGTCTGTATTATAGTGGTAGTGTAGTGTCTCTATTGTAGTGGTAGTGTCTGTATTGTAGTGGAAGTGTAGTGTCTGTATTGTGGTGCAGTGTCTGTATTGCAGTGGTAGTGTTGTGTCTGTATTGTAGTGTTAGTGTTTGTATTGTGGTGGTAGTGGTAGTGTCTGTATTGTAGTGGTAGTGTCTGTTTTATAGTGGTAGTGTCTGTATTGTAGTGGTAGTGTCTTTATTATCGTGGTAGTGTCTGTATTGTAGTGGTAATGTCTGTATTGTAGTGTAGTGTCTGTATTGTAGTGTAGTGTCTGTATTGTAGTGTAGTGTCTGTATTTTAATGGTAGTGTCTGTATTGTAGGTTAGTATCTGTATTGCAGTGGTAGTGTAGTGTCTGTATTGTAGTGGTAGTGTCTGTATTGTAGTGGCAGTGTCTATTGTAGTGGTTATGTCTGTATTGTAGTGGTAGTGTCTGTATTTTAGTGGTAGTGTAGTGTCTGTATTGTATTGTAGTGGTAGTGTTTGTATTGTAGTGGTAGTGTAGTGTCTGTATTGCAGTGGTAGTGTAGTATCTGTATTGTAGTGTAGTGTCTGTATTGTACTGGTAGTGTCTGTATTGTAGTGGTAGTGTCTGTATTGTAGGGGTAGTGTCTGTATTGCAGTGGTAGTGTCTGTATTGTAGTGGTAGTGTAGTGTCTGTATTGTAGTGGTAGTGTTTGTATTGTAGTGGTAGTGTAGTGTCTGTATTGTAGTGGTAGTGTTGTGTCTAATGTAGTGGTAGTGTAGTGTCTAATGTAGTGGTAGTGTAGTGTCTGTATTGTAGTGGTAATGTCTGTATTGTAGTGTAGTGTCTGTACTGTAGTGTAGTGTCTGTATTGTAGTGTAGTGTCTGTATTTTAATGGTAGTGTCTGTATTGTAGGTTAGTATCTGTATTGCAGTGGTAGTGTAGTGTCTGTATTGCAGTAGTAGTGTAGTGTCTCTATTGCAGTGGTAGTGGAGTGTCTGTATTGCAGTGGTAGTGTAGTGTCTGTATTGTAATGGTTGTGTAGTGTCTGTATTGTCGTGGTAGTGTCTGTATTGTAGTGGTAGTGTCTGTATTGTAGTGGTAGTGTCTGTATTGTAGTGGTAGTGTAGTGTCTATTGTAGTGGTAGTGTAGTGTCTGTATTGTAGTGGTAGTCTCTGTATTGTAGTGGTAGTGTAGTGTCTGTAGTATAGTGCTAATGTCTGTAATGTCGTGGTAGTGTCTGTATTTTAGTGGTAGTGTCTGTATTGTAGTGGTAGTGTAGTGTCTGTATTGTAGTGGTAGTGTTTGTATTGTAGTGGTAGTGTAGTGTCTGTATTATAGTGGTAGTGTCTGTATTGTAGTGGTAGTGTCTGTATTGTAGTGGCCGTGTCTGCATTGTAGTGGTAGTGTCTGTATTGCAGTGGAAGTGTCGTGTTTGTATTGTAGTGTAGTTTCTGTATTGTAGTGGTAGTGTAGTGTCTATATTGTAGTGGTAGTGTCTGTATTTTAGTGGTAGTGTAGTGTCAATTGTATTGGTAGTGTAGTGTCTGTATTGTAGTTTAGTGTCTGTATCGCAGTGGTAGTTTAGTGTCTGTATTGCAGTGGTAGTGTAGTGTCTGTATTGCAGTGGGAGTGGCTGTATTGTAGTGGGAGTGTCTGTATTGTAGTGGTAGTGTAGTGTCTGTATTGTAGTGGTAGTATAGTGTCTGTATTATAGTGGTAGTGTAGTGTCTGTATTGTAGTGGTAGTGTCTGTATTATCGTGGTAGTGTCTGTATTGTAGCGGTAGTGTCTGTATTGTAGTGTAGTGTCTGTATTGTAGTGGTAGTGTCGTGTCTATATTGTAGTGGTAGTGTTTGTATTGTAGAGGTAGTGTCTGTATTTTAGTGGTAGTGTCTGTATTTTAGTGGTAGTGTCTGTATTGTAGTGGTACTGTCTGTATTGTAGTGGTAGTGTCTGTATTTTAGTGGTAGTGTAGTGTAGTGTATGTAGTGGTAGTGTAGTGTCTGTATTGTAGTGGTAGTGTAGTGTCTGTTTTTTAGTGGTAGTGTAGTGTCTGTATTGTAGTGGTAGTGTCTCTATTGTAGTGGTAGTGTCTGTATTTTAGTGGTAGTGTAGTGTCTGTAGTGGTAGTGTAGTGTCTGCATTATAGTGCTAATGTCTGTAATGTAGTGGTAGTGTCAGTATTATAGTTGAAGTGTCTGTATTATAGTTGAAGTGTCTGTATTGTAGCGGTAGTGTCTGTATTGTAGTGGAATTGCTGTGTCTGTATTGTAGTGTAGTGTCTGTATTGTTGTGGTAATGTCTGTATTTTAGTGGTAGTGTAGTGTCTGTATTTTAGTGGTAGTGTAGTGTCTGTATTGTAGTGGTAGTGTCTGTATTGTAGTGGTACTGTCTTTATTGTAGTGGAAGTGTCTGTATTGTAGTGGTAGTGTCTGTATTGTAGTGGTAGTGTCTATATTGTAGTGGTAGTATCTGTATTGTAGTGGTAGTGTCTGTATTTTAGTGGTATTGTCTGTATTTTAGTGGTAGTGTAGTGTCTGTATTGTAGTAGTAGTGTCTGTATTGTAGTGGTAGTGTCTGTATTGTAGTGGTAGTGTAGTGTCTGTATTGTAGTGGTAGTGTAGTGTCTGTAGTATAGTGCTAATGTCTGTAATGTAGTGGTAGTGTCAGTATTATAGTTGAAGTGTCTGTATTATAGTTGAAGTGTCTGTATTGTTGTGGTAGTGTCTGTATTGTTGTGGCAGTGTCTGTATTGTAGTGGTGGTGTCTGTATTGTAGTGGTAGTGTCTGTATTGTAGTGGTAGTGTCTGTTTTTTAGTGGTAGTGTCTGTTTTTTAGTGGTAGTGTCTGTATTGTAGTGGTAGTGTCTGTATTGTAGTGGTAGTGTCTGTATTATAGTGGTAGTGTCTGTATTGTAGTGGTAGTGTCTGTATTGTAGTGGTAGTGTAGTGTCTATTGTAGTGGTAGTGTAGTGTCTGTATTGTAGTGGTAGTGTCTGTATTGTAGTGGTAGTGTAGTGTCTGTAGTATAGTGCTAATGTCTGTAATGTCGTGGTAGTGTCTGTATTTTAGTGGTAGTGTCTGTATTGTAGTGGTAGTGTAGTGTCTGTATTGTAGTGGTAGTGTTTGTATTGTAGTGGTAGTGTAGTGTCTGTATTATAGTGGTAGTGTCTGTATTGTAGTGGTAGTGTCTGTATTGTAGTGGCCGTGTCTGCATTGTAGTGGTAGTGTCTGTATTGCAGTGGAAGTGTCGTGTTTGTATTGTAGTGTAGTTTCTGTATTGTAGTGGTAGTGTAGTGTCTATATTGTAGTGGTAGTGTCTGTATTTTAGTGGTAGTGTAGTGTCAATTGTATTGGTAGTGTAGTGTCTGTATTGTAGTGTAGTGTCTGTATCGCAGTGGTAGTTTAGTGTCTGTATTGCAGTGGTAGTGTAGTGTCTGTATTGCAGTGGGAGTGGCTGTATTGTAGTGGGAGTGTCTGTATTGTAGTGGTAGTGTAGTGTCTGTATTGTAGTGGTAGTATAGTGTCTGTATTATAGTGGTAGTGTAGTGTCTGTATTGTAGTGGTAGTGTCTGTATTATCGTGGTAGTGTCTGTATTGTAGCGGTAGTGTCTGTATTGTAGTGTAGTGTCTGTATTGTAGTGGTAGTGTCGTGTCTATATTGTAGTGGTAGTGTTTGTATTGTAGAGGTAGTGTCTGTATTTTAGTGGTAGTGTCTGTATTTTAGTGGTAGTGTCTGTATTGTAGTGGTACTGTCTGTATTGTAGTGGTAGTGTCTGTATTTTAGTGGTAGTGTAGTGTAGTGTATGTAGTGGTAGTGTAGTGTCTGTATTGTAGTGGTAGTGTAGTGTCTGTTTTTTAGTGGTAGTGTAGTGTCTGTATTGTAGTGGTAGTGTCTCTATTGTAGTGGTAGTGTCTGTATTTTAGTGGTAGTGTAGTGTCTGTAGTGGTAGTGTAGTGTCTGCATTATAGTGCTAATGTCTGTAATGTAGTGGTAGTGTCAGTATTATAGTTGAAGTGTCTGTATTATAGTTGAAGTGTCTGTATTGTAGCGGTAGTGTCTGTATTGTAGTGGAATTGCTGTGTCTGTATTGTAGTGTAGTGTCTGTATTGTTGTGGTAATGTCTGTATTTTAGTGGTAGTGTAGTGTCTGTATTTTAGTGGTAGTGTAGTGTCTGTATTGTAGTGGTAGTGTCTGTATTGTAGTGGTACTGTCTTTATTGTAGTGGAAGTGTCTGTATTGTAGTGGTAGTGTCTGTATTGTAGTGGTAGTGTCTATATTGTAGTGGTAGTATCTGTATTGTAGTGGTAGTGTCTGTATTTTAGTGGTATTGTCTGTATTTTAGTGGTAGTGTAGTGTCTGTATTGTAGTAGTAGTGTCTGTATTGTAGTGGTAGTGTCTGTATTGTAGTGGTAGTGTAGTGTCTGTATTGTAGTGGTAGTGTAGTGTCTGTAGTATAGTGCTAATGTCTGTAATGTAGTGGTAGTGTCAGTATTATAGTTGAAGTGTCTGTATTATAGTTGAAGTGTCTGTATTGTTGTGGTAGTGTCTGTATTGTTGTGGTAGTGTCTGTATTGTTGTGGTAGTGTCTGTATTGTTGTGGTAATGTCTGTATTGTTGTGGTAGTGTCTGTATTGTTGTGGTAGTGTCTGTATTGTTGTGGCAGTGTCTGTATTGTAGTGGTGGTGTCTGTATTGTAGTGGTAGTGTCTGTATTGTAGTGGTAGTGTCTGTATTGTATTGGTAGTGTCTGTTTTTTAGTGGTAGTGTCTGTTTTTTAGTGGTAGTGTCTGTATTGTAGTGGTAGTGTCTGTATTGTAGTGGTAGTGTCTGTATTATAGTGGTAGTGTCTGTATTGTAGTGGTAGTGTCTGTATTGTAGTGGTTTTGTCTGTATTATAGTGGTAGTGTCTGTATTGTAGTGGTAGTGTCTGTATTGTAGTGGTAGTGTCTGTATTGTAGTGGTAGTGTCTGTATTATAGTGGTAGTGTAGTGTCTCTATTGTAGTGGTAGTGTCTGTATTGTAGTGGAAGTGTAGTGTCTGTATTGTGGTGCAGTGTCTGTATTGCAGTGGTAGTGTTGTGTCTGTATTGTAGTGTTAGTGTTTGTATTGTGGTGGTAGTGGTAGTGTCTGTATTGTAGTGGTAGTGTCTGTTTTATAGTGGTAGTGTCTGTATTATAGTGGTAGTGTCTGTATTGTAGTGGTAGTGTCTGTATTGTAGTGGTAGTGTAGTGTCTATTGTAGTGGTAGTGTAGTGTCTGTATTGTAGTGGTAGTGTCTGTATTGTAGTGGTAGTGTAGTGTCTGTAGTATAGTGCTAATGTCTGTAATGTCGTGGTAGTGTCTGTATTTTAGTGGTAGTGTCTGTATTGTAGTGGTAGTGTAGTGTCTGTATTGTAGTGGTAGTGTTTGTATTGTAGTGGTAGTGTAGTGTCTGTATTATAGTGGTAGTGTCTGTATTGTAGTGGTAGTGTCTGTATTGTAGTGGCCGTGTCTGCATTGTAGTGGTAGTGTCTGTATTGCAGTGGAAGTGTCGTGTTTGTATTGTAGTGTAGTTTCTGTATTGTAGTGGTAGTGTAGTGTCTATATTGTAGTGGTAGTGTCTGTATTTTAGTGGTAGTGTAGTGTCAATTGTATTGGTAGTGTAGTGTCTGTATTGTAGTGTAGTGTCTGTATCGCAGTGGTAGTTTAGTGTCTGTATTGCAGTGGTAGTGTAGTGTCTGTATTGCAGTGGGAGTGGCTGTATTGTAGTGGGAGTGTCTGTATTGTAGTGGTAGTGTAGTGTCTGTATTGTAGTGGTAGTATAGTGTCTGTATTATAGTGGTAGTGTAGTGTCTGTATTGTAGTGGTAGTGTCTGTATTATCGTGGTAGTGTCTGTATTGTAGCGGTAGTGTCTGTATTGTAGTGTAGTGTCTGTATTGTAGTGGTAGTGTCGTGTCTATATTGTAGTGGTAGTGTTTGTATTGTAGAGGTAGTGTCTGTATTTTAGTGGTAGTGTCTGTATTTTAGTGGTAGTGTCTGTATTGTAGTGGTACTGTCTGTATTGTAGTGGTAGTGTCTGTATTTTAGTGGTAGTGTAGTGTAGTGTATGTAGTGGTAGTGTAGTGTCTGTATTGTAGTGGTAGTGTAGTGTCTGTTTTTTAGTGGTAGTGTAGTGTCTGTATTGTAGTGGTAGTGTCTCTATTGTAGTGGTAGTGTCTGTATTTTAGTGGTAGTGTAGTGTCTGTAGTGGTAGTGTAGTGTCTGCATTATAGTGCTAATGTCTGTAATGTAGTGGTAGTGTCAGTATTATAGTTGAAGTGTCTGTATTATAGTTGAAGTGTCTGTATTGTAGCGGTAGTGTCTGTATTGTAGTGGAATTGCTGTGTCTGTATTGTAGTGTAGTGTCTGTATTGTTGTGGTAATGTCTGTATTTTAGTGGTAGTGTAGTGTCTGTATTTTAGTGGTAGTGTAGTGTCTGTATTGTAGTGGTAGTGTCTGTATTGTAGTGGTACTGTCTTTATTGTAGTGGAAGTGTCTGTATTGTAGTGGTAGTGTCTGTATTGTAGTGGTAGTGTCTATATTGTAGTGGTAGTATCTGTATTGTAGTGGTAGTGTCTGTATTTTAGTGGTATTGTCTGTATTTTAGTGGTAGTGTAGTGTCTGTATTGTAGTAGTAGTGTCTGTATTGTAGTGGTAGTGTCTGTATTGTAGTGGTAGTGTAGTGTCTGTATTGTAGTGGTAGTGTAGTGTCTGTAGTATAGTGCTAATGTCTGTAATGTAGTGGTAGTGTCAGTATTATAGTTGAAGTGTCTGTATTATAGTTGAAGTGTCTGTATTGTTGTGGTAGTGTCTGTATTGTTGTGGTAGTGTCTGTATTGTTGTGGTAGTGTCTGTATTGTTGTGGTAATGTCTGTATTGTTGTGGTAGTGTCTGTATTGTTGTGGTAGTGTCTGTATTGTTGTGGCAGTGTCTGTATTGTAGTGGTGGTGTCTGTATTGTAGTGGTAGTGTCTGTATTGTAGTGGTAATGTCTGTATTGTAGTGGTAGTGTCTGTTTTTTAGTGGTAGTGTCTGTTTTTTAGTGGTAGTGTCTGTATTGTAGTGGTAGTGTCTGTATTGTAGTGGTAGTGTCTGTATTATAGTGGTAGTGTCTGTATTGTAGTGGTAGTGTCTGTATTGTAGTGGTTGTGTCTGTATTATAGTGGTAGTATCTGTATTGTAGTGGTAGTGTCTGTATTGTAGTGGTAGTGTCTGTATTGTAGTGGTAGTGTCTGTATTATAGTGGTAGTGTAGTGTCTCTATTGTAGTGGTAGTGTCTGTATTGTAGTGGAAGTATAGTGTCTGTATTGTGGTGCAGTGTCTGTATTGCAGTGGTAGTGTTGTGTCTGTATTGTAGTGGTAGTGTCTGTATTGTAGTGGTAGTGTCTGTTTTATAGTGGTAGTGTCTGTATTGTAGTGGTAGTGTCTTTATTATCGTGGTAGTGTCTGTATTGTAGTGGTAATGTCTGTATTGTAGTGTAGTGTCTGTATTGTAGTGTAGTGTCTGTATTGTAGTGTAGTGTCTGTATTTTAATGGTAGTGTCTGTATTGTAGGTTAGTATCTGTATTGCAGTGGTAGTGTAGTGTCTGTATTGCAGTGGTAGTGTAGTGTCTGTATTGTAGTGGTAGTGTCTGTATTGTAGTGGTAGTGTCTGTATTGTAGTGGTAGTGTAGTGTCTGTATTGTAGTGGTAGTGTATGTAGTGGTAGTGGTAGTGTCTGCATTGTAGTGGCAGTGTCTATTGTAGTGGTTATGTCTGTATTGTAGTGGTAGTGTCTGTATTGTAGTGGTAGTGTAGTGTCTGTATTGCAGTGGTAGTGTAGTGTCTGTATTGTATTGTAGTGGTAGTGTTTGTATTGTAGTGGTAGTGTAGTGTCTGTATTGCAGTGGTAGTGTAGTATCTGTATTGTAGTGTAGTGTCTGTATTGTAGTGGTAGTGTCTGTATTGTAGTGGCCGTGTCTGCATTGTAGTGGTAGTGTCTGTATTGCAGTGGAAGTGTCGTGTTTGTATTGTAGTGTAGTTTCTGTATTGTAGTGGTAGTGTAGTGTCTATATTGTAGTGGTAGTGTCTGTATTTTAGTGGTAGTGTAGTGTCAATTGTATTGGTAGTGTAGTGTCTGTATTGTAGTGTAGTGTCTGTATCGCAGTGGTAGTTTAGTGTCTGTATTGCAGTGGTAGTGTAGTGTCTGTATTGCAGTGGGAGTGGCTGTATTGTAGTGGGAGTGTCTGTATTGTAGTGGTAGTGTAGTGTCTGTATTGTAGTGGTAGTATAGTGTCTGTATTATAGTGGTAGTGTAGTGTCTGTATTGTAGTGGTAGTGTCTGTATTATCGTGGTAGTGTCTGTATTGTAGCGGTAGTGTCTGTATTGTAGTGTAGTGTCTGTATTGTAGTGGTAGTGTCGTGTCTATATTGTAGTGGTAGTGTTTGTATTGTAGAGGTAGTGTCTGTATTTTAGTGGTAGTGTCTGTATTTTAGTGGTAGTGTCTGTATTGTAGTGGTACTGTCTGTATTGTAGTGGTAGTGTCTGTATTTTAGTGGTAGTGTAGTGTAGTGTATGTAGTGGTAGTGTAGTGTCTGTATTGTAGTGGTAGTGTAGTGTCTGTTTTTTAGTGGTAGTGTAGTGTCTGTATTGTAGTGGTAGTGTCTCTATTGTAGTGGTAGTGTCTGTATTTTAGTGGTAGTGTAGTGTCTGTAGTGGTAGTGTAGTGTCTGCATTATAGTGCTAATGTCTGTAATGTAGTGGTAGTGTCAGTATTATAGTTGAAGTGTCTGTATTATAGTTGAAGTGTCTGTATTGTAGCGGTAGTGTCTGTATTGTAGTGGAATTGCTGTGTCTGTATTGTAGTGTAGTGTCTGTATTGTTGTGGTAATGTCTGTATTTTAGTGGTAGTGTAGTGTCTGTATTTTAGTGGTAGTGTAGTGTCTGTATTGTAGTGGTAGTGTCTGTATTGTAGTGGTACTGTCTTTATTGTAGTGGAAGTGTCTGTATTGTAGTGGTAGTGTCTGTATTGTAGTGGTAGTGTCTATATTGTAGTGGTAGTATCTGTATTGTAGTGGTAGTGTCTGTATTTTAGTGGTATTGTCTGTATTTTAGTGGTAGTGTAGTGTCTGTATTGTAGTAGTAGTGTCTGTATTGTAGTGGTAGTGTCTGTATTGTAGTGGTAGTGTAGTGTCTGTATTGTAGTGGTAGTGTAGTGTCTGTAGTATAGTGCTAATGTCTGTAATGTAGTGGTAGTGTCAGTATTATAGTTGAAGTGTCTGTATTATAGTTGAAGTGTCTGTATTGTTGTGGTAGTGTCTGTATTGTTGTGGTAGTGTCTGTATTGTTGTGGTAGTGTCTGTATTGTTGTGGTAATGTCTGTATTGTTGTGGTAGTGTCTGTATTGTTGTGGTAGTGTCTGTATTGTTGTGGCAGTGTCTGTATTGTAGTGGTGGTGTCTGTATTGTAGTGGTAGTGTCTGTATTGTAGTGGTAATGTCTGTATTGTAGTGGTAGTGTCTGTTTTTTAGTGGTAGTGTCTGTTTTTTAGTGGTAGTGTCTGTATTGTAGTGGTAGTGTCTGTATTGTAGTGGTAGTGTCTGTATTATAGTGGTAGTGTCTGTATTGTAGTGGTAGTGTCTGTATTGTAGTGGTTGTGTCTGTATTATAGTGGTAGTGTCTGTATTGTAGTGGTAGTGTCTGTATTGTAGTGGTAGTGTCTGTATTGTAGTGGTAGTGTCTGTATTATAGTGGTAGTGTAGTGTCTCTATTGTAGTGGTAGTGTCTGTATTGTAGTGGAAGTATAGTGTCTGTATTGTGGTGCAGTGTCTGTATTGCAGTGGTAGTGTTGTGTCTGTATTGTAGTGTTAGTGTTTGTATTGTGGTGGTAGTGGTAGTGTCTGTATTGTAGTGGTAGTGTCTGTTTTATAGTGGTAGTGTCTGTATTGTAGTGGTAGTGTCTTTATTATCGTGGTAGTGTCTGTATTGTAGTGGTAATGTCTGTATTGTAGTGTAGTGTCTGTATTGTAGTGTAGTGTCTGTATTGTAGTGTAGTGTCTGTATTTTAATGGTAGTGTCTGTATTGTAGGTTAGTATCTGTATTGCAGTGGTAGTGTAGTGTCTGTATTGCAGTGGTAGTGTAGTGTCTGTATTGTAGTGGTAGTGTCTGTATTGTAGTGGTAGTGTCTGTATTGTAGTGGTAGTGTAGTGTCTGTATTGTAGTGGTAGTGTATGTAGTGGTAGTGGTAGTGTCTGCATTGTAGTGGCAGTGTCTATTGTAGTGGTTATGTCTGTATTGTAGTGGTAGTGTATGTATTGTAGTGGTAGTGTAGTGTCTGTATTGCAGTGGTAGTGTAGTGTCTGTATTGTATTGTAGTGGTAGTGTTTGTATTGTAGTGGTAGTGTAGTGTCTGTATTGCAGTGGTAGTGTAGTATCTGTATTGTAGTGTAGTGTCTGTATTGTACTGGTAGTGTCTGTATTGTAGTGGTAGTGTCTGTATTGTAGGGGTAGTGTCTGTATTGCAGTGGTAGTGTCTGTATTGTAGTGGTAGTGTAGTGTCTGTATTGTAGTGGTAGTGTTTGTATTGTAGTGGTAGTGTAGTGTCTGTATTTTAGTGGTAGTGTTGTGTCTAATGTAGTGGTAGTGTAGTGTCTAATGTAGTGGTAGTGTAGTGTCTGTATTGTAGTGGTAATGTCTGTATTGTAGTGTAGTGTCTGTACTGTAGTGTAGTGTCTGTATTGTAGTGTAGTGTCTGTATTTTAATGGTAGTGTCTGTATTGTAGGTTAGTATCTGTATTGCAGTGGTAGTGTAGTGTCTGTATTGCAGTAGTAGTGTAGTGTCTCTATTGCAGTGGTAGTGGAGTGTCTGTATTGCAGTGGTAGTGTAGTGTCTGTATTGTAATGGTTGTGTAGTGTCTGTATTGTCGTGGTAGTGTCTGTATTGTAGTGGTAGTGTCTGTATTGTAGTGGTAGTGTCTGTATTGTAGTGGTAGTGTAGTGTCTATTGTAGTGGTAGTGTAGTGTCTGTAGTGTAGTGGTAGTGTCTGTATTGTAGTGGTAGTGTAGTGTCTGTAGTATAGTGCTAATGTCTGTAATGTCGTGGTAGTGTCTGTATTTTAGTGGTAGTGTCTGTATTTTAGTGGTAGTGTAGTGTCTGTATTGTAGTGGTAGTGTTTGTATTGTAGTGGTAGTGTAGTGTCTGTATTATAGTGGTAGTGTCTGTATTGTAGTGGTAGTGTCTGTATTGTAGTGGCCGTGTCTGCATTGTAGTGGTAGTGTCTGTATTGCAGTGGAAGTGTTGTGTTTGTATTGTAGTGTAGTTTCTGTATTGTAGTGGTAGTGTAGTGTCTATATTGTAGTGGTAGTGTCTGTATTTTAGTGGTAGTGTAGTGTCAATTGTATTGGTAGTGTAGTGTCTGTATTGTAGTGTAGTGTCTGTATCGCAGTGGTAGTGTAGTGTCTGTATTGCAGTGGTAGTGTAGTGTCTGTATTGCAGTGGGAGTGGCTGTATTGTAGTGGGAGTGTCTGTATTGTAGTGGTAGTGTAGTGTCTGTATTGTAGTGGTAGTATAGTGTCTGTATTATAGTGGTAGTGTAGTGTCTGTATTGTAGTGGTAGTGTCTGTATTATCGTGGTAGTGTCTGTATTGTAGCGGTAGTGTCTGTATTGTAGTGTAGTGTCTGTATTGTAGTGGTAGTGTCGTGTCTATATTGTAGTGGTAGTGTTTGTATTGTAGAGGTAGTGTCTGTATTGCAGTGGTAGTTTATTGTCTGTATTGTAGTGGTAGTGTCTGTATTGCAGTTGAAGTGTAGCGTCTGTATTGCAGTTGAAGTGTAGCGTCTGTATTGTAGTGGTAGTGTAGTGTCTGTATTGTAGTGGTAGTGTCTGTATTGTAGTGGTAGTGTAGTGGCTGTATTGTAGTGGTAGTGTCTGTATTATCGTGGTAGTTTCTGTATTGTAGTGGTAATGTCTGTATTGTAATGTAGTGTCTGTATTTTAATGGTAGTGTCTGTATTGTAGGTTAGTGTCTGTATTGCAGTGGTAGTGTAGTGTCTGTATTGCAGTGGTAGTGTAGTGTCTGTATTGTAGTGGTAGTGTCTGTATTGTAGTGGTAGTGTAGTGTCTGTATTGTAGTGGTAGTGTCTGTATTGTAGTGTAGTGTCTGTATTGCAGTGGTAGTGTAGTGTCTGTATTGCAGTGGTAGTGTAGTGGTAGTGTCTGTATTGTAGTGGTAGTGTAGTGTCTGTATTGCAGTGGTAGTGTAGTGTCTGTATTGCAGTGGTAGTGTAGTGTCTGTATTGCAGTGGTAGTGGAGTGTCTGTATTGCAGTGGTAGTGTAGAGTCTGTATTGTAATGGTAGTGTAGTGTCTGTATTGTCGTGGTAGTGTCTGTATTGTAGTGGTAGTGTCTGTATTGTAGTGGTAGTGTCTGTATTGTACTGGTAGTGTAGTGTCTGTATTGTAGTGGTAGTGTCTGTATTGTAGTGTAGTGTCTGTATTGCAGTGGTAGTGTAGTGTCTGTATTGCAGTGGTAGTGTAGTGGTAGTGTCTGTATTGTAGTGGTAGTGTAGTGTCTGTATTGCAGTGGTAGTGTAGTGTCTGTATTGCAGTGGTAGTGTAGTGTCTGTATTGCAGTGGTAGTGTAGTGTCTGTATTGCAGTGGTAGTGGAGTGTCTGTATTGCAGTGGTAGTGTAGAGTCTGTATTGTAATGGTAGTGTAGTGTCTGTATTGTCGTGGTAGTGTCTGTATTGTAGTGGTAGTGTCTGTATTGTAGTGGTAGTGTCTGTATTGTACTGGTAGTGTAGTGTCTATTGAATTGGTAGTGTAGTGTCTGTATTGTAGTGGTAGTGTCTGTATTGTAGTGGTAGTGTAGTGTCTGTAGTATAGTGCTAATGTCTGTAATGTCGTGGTAGTGTCTGTATTTTAGTGGTAGTGTCTGTATTGTAGCGGTAGTTTCTGTATTGCAGTGGTAGTGTCTGTATTGTAGCGGTAGTTTCTGTATTGCAGTGGAAGTGTCGTGTTTGTATTGTAGTGTAGTTTCTGTATTGTAGTGGTAGTGTAGTGTCTATATTGTAGCTTTGAAAGACAGTACTGTGCAGTACCGAAGAGCCCTTACTGCTGCTCGATCATCCTATTTTTCTAACTTAATTGAGGAAAATAAGAACAATCCGAAATTCCTTTTTGATACTGTCGCAAAGCTAACTAAAAAGCAGCATGCCCCAAGAGAGGATGACTTTCACTTTAGCAGTGATAAATTCATGAACTTCTTTGAGGAAAAGATTATGATTATTAGAAAGCAAATTACGGACTCCTCCTTAAATCTGCGTATTCCTTCAAAGCTCAGTTGTCCTGAGTCTGCACAACTCTGCCAGGACCTAGGATCTAGAGAGACGCTCAAGTGTTTTAGTACTATATCTCTTGACACAATGATGAAAATAATCATGGCCTCTAAACCTTCAAGCTGCATACTGGACCCTATTCCAACTAAACTACAGAAAGAGCTGCTTCCTGTGCTTGACCCTCCTATGTTGAACATAATAAACGGCTCTCTATCCACCGGATGTGTACCAAACTCACTAAAAGTTGCAGTAATAAAGCCTCTCTTGAAAAAGCCAAACCTTGACCCAGAAAATATAAAAAACTATCGGCCTATATCGAATCTTCCATTCCTCTCAAAAATTTTAGAAAAGGCTGTTGCGCAACAACTCACTGCCTTCCTGAAGACAAACAATGTATACGAAATGCTTCAGTCTGGTTTTAGACCCCATCATAGCACTGAGACGGCACTTGTGAAGGTGGTAAATTACATTTTTATGGCATCGGACCGAGGCTCTGCATCTGTCCTCGTGCTCCTAGACCTTAGTGCTGCTTTTGATACCATCGATCACCACATTCTTTTGGAGAGATTGGAAACCCAAATTGGTCTACACGGACAAGTTCTGGCCTGGTTTAGATCTTATCTGTCGGAAAGATATCAGTTTGTCTCTGTGAATGGTTTGTCCTCTGACAAATCAACTGTCAATTTTGGTGTTCCTCAAGGTTCCGTTTTAGGACCACTATTGTTTTCACTATATATTTTACCTCTTGGGGATGTTATTCGAAAACATAATGTTAACTTTCACTGCTATGCGGATGACACACAGCTGTACATTTCAATGAAACATGGTGAAGCCCCAAAATTGCCCTTGCTAGAAGCATGTGTTTCAGACATAAGGAAGTGGATGGCTGCAAACTTTCTACTTTTAAACTCGGACAAAACAGAGATGCTTGTTCTAGGTCCCAAGAAACAAAGAGATCTTCTGTTGAATCTGACAATTAATCTTAATGGTTGTACAGTCGTCTCAAATAAAACTGTGAAGGACCTCGGCGTTACTCTGGACCCTGATCTCTCTTTTGAAGAACATATCAAGACCATTTCAAGGACAGCTTTTTTCCATCTACGTAACATTGCAAAAATCAGAAACTTTCTGTCCAAAAATGATGCAGAAAAATTAATCCATGCTTTTGTCACTTCTAGGTTAGACTACTGCAATGCTCTACTTTCCGGCTACCCGGATAAAGCACTAAATAAACTTCAGTTAGTGCTAAATACGGCTGCTAGAATCCTGACTAGAACCAAAAAATTTGATCATATTACTCCAGTGCTAGCCTCTCTACACTGGCTTCCTGTCAAAGCAAGGGCTGATTTCAAGGTTTTACTGCTAACCTACAAAGCATTACATGGGCTTGCTCCTACCCATCTCTCTGATTTGGTCCTGCCGTACATACCTACACGTACGCTACGGTCACAAGACGCAGGCCTCCTAATTGTCCCTAGAATTTCTAAGCAAACAGCTGGAGGCAGGGCTTTCTCCTATAGAGCTCCATTTTTATGGAACGGTCTGCCTACCCATGTCAGAGACGCAAACTCGGTCTCAACCTTTAAGTCTCTACTGAAGACTCATCTCTTCAGTGGGTCATATGATTGAGTGTAGTCTGGCCCAGGAGTGGGAAGGTGAACGGAATGGCTCTGGAGCAACGAACCGCCCTTGCTGTCTCTGCCTGGCCGGTTCCCCTCTTTCCACTGGGATTCTCTGCCTCTAACCCTATTACAGGGGCTGAGTCACTGGCTTACTGGGGTTCTCTCATGCCGTCCCTGGAGGGGGTGCGTCACCTGAGTGGGTTGATTCACTGATGTGGTCATCCTGTCTGGGTTGCCCCCCCCCCCCCCTTGGGTTGTGCCGTGGCGGAGGTCTTTGTGGGCTATACTCAGCCTTGTCTCAGGATGGTAAGTTGGTGGTTGAAGATATCCCTCTAGTGGTGTGGGGGCTGTGCTTTGGCAAAGTGGGTGGGGTTATATCCTTCCTGTTTGGCCCTGTCCGGGGGTGTCCTCGGATGGGGACACAGTGTCTCCTAACCCCTCCTGTCTCAGCCTCCAGTATTTATGCTGCAGTAGTTTATGTGTCGGGGGGCTAGGGTCAGTTTGTTATATCTGGAGTACTTCTCCTGTCCTATTCGGTGTCCTGTGTGAATCTAAGTGTGCGTTCTCTAATTCTGTCCTTCTCTCTTTCTTTCTCTTTCTTGGAGGACCTGAGCCCTAGGACCATGCCCCAGGACTACCTGACATGATGACTCCTTGCTGTCCCCAGTCCACCTGCCCGTGCTGCTGCTCCAGTTTCAACTGTTCTGCCTTATTATTATTCGACCATGCTGGTCATTTATGAACATTTGAACATCTTGGCCATGTTCTGTTATAATCTCCACCCGGCACAGCCAGAAGAGGAAAGGCCACGCCACATAGCCTGGTTCCTCTCTAGGTTTCCTCCTAGGTTTTGGCCTTTCTAGGGAATTTTTCCTAGCCACCGTGCTTCTACACCTGCATTGCTTGCTGTTTGGGGTTTTAGGCTGGGTTTCTGTACAGCACTTTGAGATATCAGCTGATGTACGAAGGGCTATATAAATAGATTTGATTTGATTTGATTAGTGGTAGTGTCTGTATTGTAGTGGTTGTGTCTGTATTTTAGTGGTAGTGTAGTGTCAATTGTAGTGGTAGTGTAGTGTCTGTATTGTAGTGTAGTTTCTGTATTGTAGTGGTAGTGTAGTGTCTATATTGTAGTGGTAGTGTCTGTATTGTAGTGGTTGTGTCTGTATTTTTGTGGTAGTGTAGTGTCTATTGTAGTGGTAGTGTAGTGTCTGTATTGTAGTGTAGTGTCTGTATCGCAGTGGTAGTGTAGTGTCTGTATTGCAGTGGTAGTGTAGTGTCTGTATTGTAGTGGGAGTGTCTGTATTGTAGTGGTAGTGTAGTGTCTGTATTGTAGTGGTAGTATAGTGTCTGTATTGTAGTGGTAGTATAGTGTATGTATTGTAGTGGTAGTGTGTGTATTGTAGTGGTAGTGTCTATATTGTAGTGGTAGTGTCTGTATTGTAGTGGTAGTGTCTGTATTGTAGTGGTAGTGTCTGTATTGTAGTGGTAGTGTCTGTATTGTAGTGTAGTGTCTGTATTGCAGTGGTAGTGTAACGTCTGTATTGTCGTGCTAGTGTCTGTATTTTCGTGCTAGTGTCTGTATTGTTGTGCTAGTGTCTGTATTGTCGTAGTAGTGTCTGTATTATGTGGCAGTGTCTGTATTATTGTGGTAATGTCTGTATTGTAGTGGATATGTCTGTTTTGTAGTGGTTGTTTCTGTATTGTAGTGGAAGTGTCTGTATTGTAGTGGTAGTGTCTGTATTGTCGTGCTAGTGTAGTGCCTGTATTATAGTGGTAGTGTCTGTATTGTAGTGTTGTGTCTTTATTGCAGTGGTAGTGTAGTGTCTGTATTGCAGTGGTAGTGTAGTGTCTGTATTGTTGTGGTAGTGTCTGTTTTGTAGTGATAGTGTCTGTATTGTAGTGTAGTGTCTGTATTGTAGTTGTAGTGTCTGTATTGTAGTGGTAGGTGTCTGTATTGTAGTGGTAGTGTCTGTATTGTCGTGCTAGTGTAGTGTATATATTGTAGTGGTAGTGTATTGTAGTGGTAGTGTAGTGTCTGTATTGTAGTGGTAGTGTCTGTATTGTAGTGGTAGTGTAGTGTCTATTGTAGTGGTAGTGTTGTGTCTGTATTGTAGTGGTAGTGTAGTGTCTGTATTGTAGTGGTAGTGTCTGTATTATCGTGGTAGTGTCTGTATTGTATTGGTAATGTCTGTTTTGTAGTGATATTGTCTGTATTGTAGTGGTAGTGTGTGTATTGTAGTGGTAGTGTCCGTATTGCAGTGGTTGTGTCTGTATTTTAGTAGTAGTGTAGTGTCTATTGTAGTGGTAGTGTAGTATCTGTATTGTAGTGTAGTGTCTGTATCGCAGTGGTAGTGTAGTGTCTGTATTGCAGTGGTAGTGCAGTGTCTGTATTGCAGTGGGAGTGTCTGTATTGTAGTGGGAGTGTCTGTATTGTAGTGGTAGTGTCTGTACTGTTGTGGTAGTGTCTGTATTGTAGTGGTAGTGTCTGTATTGTAGTGGTAGTGTCTGTATTGTAGTGGTAGTGTAGTGTCTGTAGTATAGTGGTAGTGTCTGTATTGTAGTGGTTGTGTCTGTATTGCAGTGGTAGTGTAGTGTCTGTATTGCAGTGGTAGTGTAGTGTCTGTATTGCAGTGGGAGTGTCTGTATTGTAGTGGGAGTGTCTGTATTGTAGTGGTAGTGTAGTGTCTGTATTGTAGTGGTAGTATAGTGTCTGTATTGTAGTGGTAGTATAGTGTCTATATTGTAGTGGTAGTATAGTGTCTGTATTGTAGTGGTAGTGTGTGCATTGTAGTGGTAGTGTCTATATTGTAGTGGTAGTGTCTGTATTGTAGTGGTAGTGTCTGTATTGTCGTAGTAGTGTCTGTATTGTGGTGGTAGTGTCTGTATTGTAGTGGTAGTGTCTGTATTTTAGTGGTAGTGTCTGTATTTTAGTGGTAGTGTCTGTATTGTATTGTTGTGGTAGTATTTGTATTGTAGTGGTAGTGTAGTGTCTGTATTGCAGTGGTAGTGTAATATCTGTATTGTAGTGTAGTGTCTGTATTGTAGTGGTAGTGTCAGTATTTTAGTGGTAGTGTCTGTATTTTAGTGGTAGTGTCTGTATTTTAGTGGTAGTGTAGTGTCTGTATTGTAGTGGTAGTGTTTGTATTGTAGTGGTAGTGTAGTGTCTAATGTAGTGGTAGTGTAGTGTCTGTATTGTAGTGGTAGTGTCTGTATTGTAGTGATAGTATGTCTGTATTGTATTGTAGTGTCTGTATTGCATTGGTAGTGCAGTGTCTGTATTGTAGTGGTAATGTAGTGCATTTATTGTAGTGGTAGTGTCTGTGTTGTAGTGGTAGTGTCTGTATTGTAGTGGTAGTGTCTGTATTTTAGTGGTAGTGTGATGTCTGTATTGCAGTGGTAGTGTAGTGTCTGTATTGCAGTGGGAGTGTCTGTATTGCAGTGGTAGTATACTGTCTGTATTGTAGTGCTAGTGTGTGTATTGTAGTGGTAGTGTCTATATTGTAGTGGTAGTGTCTGTATTGTAGTGGTAGTGTCTGTATTGTCGTGGTAGTGTCTGTATTGTAGTGGTAGTGTCTGTATTGTAGTGGTAGTGTCTGTATTTTAGTGGTAGTGTCTGTATTTTAGTGGTAGTGTAGTGTCTGTATTGTATTGCAGTGGTAGTGTTTGTATTGTAGTGGTAGTGTAGTGTCTGTATTGCAGTGATAGTGTAGTATCTGTATTGTAGTGTAGTGTCTGTATTGTAGTGGTAGTGTATGTATTGTAGTGGTAGTGTCTTTATTGTAGTGGTAGTGTCTGTATTGTATTGGTAATGTCTGTATTGTAGTGGTAGTGTCTGTATTGTTGTTGTAGTGTCTGTTTAGTAGTGGTAGTGTCTGTATTGTAGTTGTAGTGTCTATATTGTAGTGGTAGTGTCTGTATTGTAGTGGTTGTGTCTGTATTTTAGTGGTCGTGTAGTGTCTATTGTAGTGTAGTGTCTGTATTGTAGTTGTAGTGTCTGTATTGTAGTGGTAGTGTAGTGCATTTATTGTAGTGGTAGTGTCTATATTGTAGTGGTAGTGTCTGTATTGTAGTGGTTGTGTCTGTTTTGTAGTGGTTGTGTCTGTATTGTAGTGGTAGTGTCTGTATTTTAGTGGTAGTGTCTGTATTTTAGTGGTAGTGTCTGTATTTTAGTGGTAGTGTCTGTATTTTAGTGGTAGTGTAGTGTCTGTATTGTATTGTAGTGGTAGTGTTTGTATTGTAGTGGTAGTGTAGTATCTGTATTGAAGTGTAGTATCTGTATTATAGTGCTAATGTCTGTATTGTAGTGGTAGTGTCTGCATTGTAGTGGTAGTGTCTGCATTGTAGTGGTAGTGTCTATTGTAGTGGTTGTGTCTGTATTGTGTTGGTAGTGTCTGTATTTTAGTGGTAGTGTCTGTATTTTAGTGGTAGTGTCTGTATTGTATTGTAGTGGTAGTGTAGTGTCTGTATTGCAGTGGTAGTGTAGTGTCTGTATTGTAGTGGTAGTGTCTGTATTGTAGTGTAGTGTCTGTATTTTAGTGGTAGTGTAGTGTCTGTATTGTAGTGGTAGTGTCGTGTCTGTATTGTAGTGTAGCGTCGTGTCTGTATTGTAGTGTAGCGTCTGTATTGTAGTGTTAGTGTAGTGTCTGTATTGTAGTGGTAGTTTCTGTATCATCGTGGTAGTGTCTGTATTGTAGTGGTAATGTCTGTATTGTAGTGTAGTGTCTGTATTTTAATGGTAGTGTCTGTATTGTAGGTTAGTGTCTGTATTGCAGTGGTAGTGTAGTGTCGGTATTGTAGTGGTAGTGTCTGTATTGTATTGGCAGTGTCTGTATTGTAGTGGTAGTGTCTGCATTGTAGTGGTTGTGTCTGTATTTTAGTGGTAGTGTCTGTATTTTAGTGGTAGTGCCTGTATTTTAGTGGTAGTGTCTGTATTTTAGTGGTAGTGTAGTGTCTGTATTGTATTGTAGTCGTAGTGTTTGTATTGTAGTGGTAGTGTAGTGTCTGTATTGCAGTGGTAGTGTTGTATCTGTATTGTAGTGTAGTGTCTGTATTGTAGTGGTAGTGTCTGTATTGTAGTGGTAGTGTCTGTATTGTAGTGGTAGTGTCTGCATTGTAGTGGTAGTGTCTGCATTGTAGTGGTAGTGTCTGTATTGTAGTGGTAGTGTCAGTATTTTAGTGGTAGTGTCTGTATTTTAGTGGTAGTGTCTGTATTTTAGTGGTAGTGTAGTGTCTGTATTGTAGTGGTAGTGTTTGTATTGTAGTGGTAGTGTAGTGTCTAATGTAGTGGTAGTGTAGTGTCTGTATTGTAGTGGTAGTGTCTGTATTGTAGTGATAGTATGTCTGTATTGTATTGTAGTGTCTGTATTGCATTGGTAGTGCAGTGTCTGTATTGTAGTGGTAATGTAGTGCATTTATTGTAGTGGTAGTGTCTGTGTTTTAGTGGTAGTGTCTGTATTGTAGTGGTAGTGTCTGTATTTTAGTGGTAGTGTGATGTCTGTATTGCAGTGGTAGTGTAGTGTCTGTATTGCAGTGGGAGTGTCTGTATTGCAGTGGTAGTATACTGTCTGTATTGTAGTGCTAGTGTGTGTATTGTAGTGGTAGTGTCTATATTGTAGTGGTAGTGTCTGTATTGTAGTGGTAGTGTCTGTATTGTCGTGGTAGTGTCTGTATTGTAGTGGTAGTGTCTGTATTGTAGTGGTAGTGTCTGTATTTTAGTGGTAGTGTCTGTATTTTAGTGGTAGTGTCTGTATTTTAGTGGTAGTGTAGTGTCTGTATTGTATTGCAGTGGTAGTGTTTGTATTGTAGTGGTAGTGTAGTGTCTGTATTGCAGTGATAGTGTAGTATCTGTATTGTAGTGTAGTGTCTGTATTGTAGTGGTAGTGTATGTATTGTAGTGGTAGTGTCTTTATTGTAGTGGTAGTGTCTGTATTGTATTGGTAATGTCTGTATTGTAGTGGTAGTGTCTGTATTGTTGTTGTAGTGTCTGTTTAGTAGTGGTAGTGTCTGTATTGTAGTTGTAGTGTCTATATTGTAGTGGTAGTGTCTGTATTGTAGTGGTTGTGTCTGTATTTTAGTGGTCGTGTAGTGTCTATTGTAGTGTAGTGTCTGTATTGTAGTTGTAGTGTCTGTATTGTAGTGGTAGTGTAGTGCATTTATTGTAGTGGTAGTGTCTATATTGTAGTGGTAGTGTCTGTATTGTAGTGGTTGTGTCTGTATTGTAGTGGTTGTGTCTGTATTGTAGTGGTTGTGTCTGTATTTTAGTGGTAGTGTCTGTATTTTAGTGGTAGTGTCTGTATTTTAGTGGTAGTGTCTGTATTTTAGTGGTAGTGTAGTGTCTGTATTGTATTGTAGTGGTAGTGTTTGTATTGTAGTGGTAGTGTAGTATCTGTATTGAAGTGTAGTGTCTGTATTATAGTGCTAATGTCTGTATTGTAGTGGTAGTGTCTGCATTGTAGTGGTAGTGTCTGCATTGTAGTGGTAGTGTCTATTGTAGTGGTTGTGTCTGTATTGTGTTGGTAGTGTCTGTATTTTAGTGGTAGTGTCTGTATTTTAGTGGTAGTGTCTGTATTGTATTGTAGTGGTAGTGTAGTGTCTGTATTGCAGTGGTAGTGTAGTGTCTGTATTGTAGTGGTAGTGTCTGTATTGTAGTGTAGTGTCTGTATTTTAGTGGTAGTGTAGTGTCTGTATTGTAGTGGTAGTGTCGTGTCTGTATTGTAGTGTAGCGTCGTGTCTGTATTGTAGTGTAGCGTCTGTATTGTAGTGTTAGTGTAGTGTCTGTATTGTAGTGGTAGTTTCTGTATCATCGTGGTAGTGTCTGTATTGTAGTGGTAATGTCTGTATTGTAGTGTAGTGTCTGTATTTTAATGGTAGTGTCTGTATTGTAGGTTAGTGTCTGTATTGCAGTGGTAGTGTAGTGTCTGTATTGCAGTGGTAGTATACTGTCTGTATTGTAGTGCTAGTGTGTGTATTGTAGTGGTAGTGTCTATATTGTAGTGGTAGTGTCTGTATTGTAGTGGTAGTGTCTGTATTGTCGTGGTAGTGTCTGTATTGTAGTGGTAGTGTCTGTATTGTAGTGGTAGTGTCTGTATTTTAGTGGTAGTGTCTGTATTTTAGTGGTAGTGTCTGTATTTTAGTGGTAGTGTAGTGTCTGTATTGTATTGCAGTGGTAGTGTTTGTATTGTAGTGGTAGTGTAGTGTCTGTATTGCAGTGATAGTGTAGTATCTGTATTGTAGTGTAGTGTCTGTATTGTAGTGGTAGTGTCTGTATTGTAGTGGTAGTGTCTTTATTGTAGTGGTAGTGTCTGTATTGTATTGGTAATGTCTGTATTGTAGTGGTAGTGTCTGTATTGTTGTTGTAGTGTCTGTTTAGTAGTGGTAGTGTCTGTATTGTAGTTGTAGTGTCTATATTGTAGTGGTAGTGTCTGTATTGTAGTGGTTGTGTCTGTATTTTAGTGGTCGTGTAGTGTCTATTGTAGTGTAGTGTCTGTATTGTAGTTGTAGTGTCTGTATTGTTGTGGTAGTGTAGTGCATTTATTGTAGTGGTAGTGTCTATATTGTAGTGGTAGTGTCTGTATTGTAGTGGTTGTGTCTGTATTGTAGTGGTTGTGTCTGTATTGTAGTGGTAGTGTCTGTATTTTAGTGGTAGTGTCTGTATTTTAGTGGTAGTGTCTGTATTTTAGTGGTAGTGTCTGTATTGTATTGTAGTGGTAGTGTAGTGTCTGTATTGCAGTGGTAGTGTAGTGTCTGTATTGTAGTGGTAGTGTCTGTATTGTAGTGTAGTGTCTGTATTTTAGTGTTAGTGTAGTGTCTGTATTGTAGTGGTAGTGTCGTGTCTGTATTGTAGTGTAGCGTCGTGTCTGTATTGTAGTGTAGCGTCTGTATTGTAGTGTTAGTGTAGTGTCTGTATTGTAGTGGTAGTTTCTGTATCATCGTGGTAGTGTCTGTATTGTAGTGGTAATGTCTGTATTGTAGTGTAGTGTCTGTACTTTAATGGTAGTGTCTGTATTGTAGGTTAGTGTCTGTATTGCAGTGGTAGTGTAGTGTCGGTATTGTAGTGGTAGTGTCTGTATTGTAGTGGCAGTGTCTGTATTGTAGTGGTAGTGTCTGCATTGTAGTGGTTGTGTCTGTATTTTAGTGGTAGTGTCTGTATTTTAGTGGTAGTGCCTGTATTTTAGTGGTAGTGTCTGTATTTTAGTGGTAGTGTAGTGTCTGTATTGTATTGTAGTCGTAGTGTTTGTATTGTAGTGGTAGTGTAGTGTCTGTATTGCAGTGGTAGTGTAGTGTCTGTATTGTAGTGGTAGTGTCTGTATTGTAGTGGTAGTGTCTGTATTGTAGTGGTAGTGTCTGCATTGTAGTGGTAGTGTCTGCATTGTAGTGGTAGTGTCTGCATTGTAGTGGTAGTGTCTGCATTGTAGTGGTTGTGTCTGTATTTTAGTGGTAGTGTCTGTATTTTAGTGGTAGTGCCTGTATTTTAGTGGTAGTGTCTGTATTTTAGTGGTAGTGTAGTGTCTGTATTGTATTGTAGTGGTAGTGTTTGTATTGTAGTGGTAGTGTAGTGTCTGTATTGCAGTGGTAGTGTAGTATCTGTATTGTAGTGTAGTGTCTGAATTGTAGTGGTAGTGTCTGTATTGTAGTGGTAGTGAAGTGTCTGTATATTAGTTGTAGTGTAGTGTCTGTATTGTAGTGGTAGTGTCTGTATTGTAGTGGTAGTGTAGTGTCTATTGTGGTGGTAGTGTAGTGTCTGTATTGCAGTGGAAGTGTCGTGTCTGTATTGTAGTGTAGTGTCTGTATTGTAGTGTAGTGTCTGTATTGCAGTGGAAGTGTAGTGTCTTTATTGTAGTGGTAGTGTATGTATTGTAGTGGTAGTGTCTGTATTATCGTGGTAGTGTCTGTATTGTAGTGGTAATGTCTGTATTGTAGTGTAGTGCCTGTATTTTAATGGTAGTGTCTGTATTGTAGGTTAGTGTCTGTATTGCAGTGGTAGTGTAGTGTCGGTATTGTAGTGGTAGTGTCTGTATTGTAGAGGTAGTGTAGTGTCTGCATTGTAGTGGTAGTGTAGTGTCTGCATTGTAGAGGTAGTGTCTGCATTGTAGTGGTAGTGTCTATTGTAGTGGTTGTGTCTGTATTGTAGTGGTAGTGTCTGTATTTTAGTGGTAGTGTCTGTATTTTAGTGGTAGTGTCTGTATTTTTGTGGTAGTGTCTGTATTTTAGTTGTAGTGTGGTGTCTGTATTGCAGTGGTAGTATAGTGTCTGTATTGCAGTGGGAGTGTCTGTATTGTAGTGGTTGTGTCTGTATTTTAGTGGTAGTGTAGTGTCTATTGTAGTGGTTGTGTAGTGTCTGTATTGTAGTGGTAGTGTCTGTATTGTAGTGGTAGTGTAGTGCATTTATTGAAGTGGTAGTGTCTGTATTGTAGTGGTCATATCTGTATTGTAGTGTAGTGTCTGTACTTTAGTGGTATTGTAGTGTCTATATTGTAGTGGTAGTGTAGTGTCTGTATTGTAGTGGAAGTGTCTGTATTGTAGTGGTAGTGTAGTGCATTTATTGTAGTGGTAGTGTCTGTATTGCAGTGGTAGTGTCTGTATTGTAGTGGTAGTGTCTGTATTTCAGTGGAATTGTAGTGTCTATTGTAGTGGTAGTTTAGTGTCTGTATTGTAGTGGTAGTGTAGTGTCTGTGGTATAGGGCTAATGTCTGTAATGTAGTGGTAGTGTCTGTATTATAGTTGTAGTGTCTGTATTGTAGCGGTAGTGTCTGTATTGCAGTGGAAGTGTCGTGTCTGTATTGTAGTGTAGTGTCGTTATTGCAGTGGTAGTTTATTGTCTGTATTGTAGTGGTAGTGTCTGTATTGTAGTTGAACTGTAGCGTCTGTATTGCAGTGGTAGTGTAGTGTCTGTATTGTAGTGGTAGTGTAGTGTCTGTATTGTCGAGGTATTGGTAGTGTAGTGTCTGTATTGTAGTGGTAGTGTAGTGTCTATATTGTAGTGGTAGTGTCTGTATTGTAGTGGTAGTGTAGTGTCTGTATTGTAGTGGTATTGTCTGTATTATCGTGGTAGTGTCTGTATTGTAGTTGTAATGTCTGTATTGTAGTGTAGTGTCTGTATTTTAATGGTAGTGTCTGTATTGTAGGTTAGTGTCTGTATTGCAGTGGTAGTGTAGTGTCGGTATTGTAGTGTTAGTGTCTGTATTGTAGAGGTAGTATAGTGTCTGCATTGTAGTGGTAGTGTAGTGTCTGCATTGTAGAGGTAGTGTCTATTGTAGTGGTTGTGTCTGTATTGTAGTGGTAGTGTCTGTATTTTAGTGGTAGTGTCTGTATTTTTGAGGTAGTGTCTGTATTTTAGTGGTAGTGTGGTGTCTGAATTGCAGTGGGAGTGTCTGTATTGTAGTGGGAGTGTCTGTATTGTAGTGGTAGTGTAGTGTCTGTATTGTAGTGGTAGTATAGTGTCTGTATTGTAGTGGTAGTATAGTGTCTGTATTGTAGTGGTAGTGTGTGTATTGTAGTGGTAGTGTCTATATTGTAGTGGTAGTGTGTGTATTTTAGTGGTAGTGTCTGTATTGTCGTGGTAGTGTCTGTATTGTAGTGGTAGTGTCTGTATTTTAGTGGTAGTGTCTGTATTTTAGTGGTAGTGTCTGTATTTTAGTGGCAGTGTCTGTATTTTAGTGGGAGTGTCTGTATTGTAGTGGTAGTGTTTGTATTGTAGTGGTAGTGTATTGTCTGTATTGCAGTGGTAGTGTAGTATCTTTATTGTAGTGTAGTGTCTGTATTGTAGTGGTAGTGTCTGTATTGTAGTGGTAGTGTAGTGCATTTATTGTAATTGTACTGTCTATATTGTAGTGGTAGTGTCTGTATTGTAGTGGTTGTGTCTGTATTGTAGTGGTTGTGTCTGTATTGTAGTGGTTGTGTCTGTATTGTAGTGGTAGTGTCTGTATTGTAGTGTAGTGTCTGTATTTTAGTGGTAGTGTAGTGTCTGTATTGTAGTGGTAGTGTCGTGTCTGTATTGTAGTGTAGCGTCGTGTCTGTATTGTAGTCTAGCGTCTGTATTGTAGTGTTAGTGTAGTGTCTGTATTGTAGTGGTAGTTTCTGTATTATCGTGGTAGTGTCTGTATTGTAGTGGTAATGTCTGTATGGTAGTGTAGTGTCTGTATTTTAATGGTAGTGTCTGTATTGTAGGTTAGTGTCTGTATTGCAGTGGTAGTGTAGTGTCGGTATTGTAGTGGCAGTGTCTGTATTGTAGTGGTAGTGTCTGCATTGTAGTGGTTGTGTCTGTATTTTAGTGGTAGTGTCTGTATTTTAGTGGTAGTGCATGTATTTTAGTGGTAGTGTCTGTATTTTAGTGGTAGTGTCTGTATTTTAGTGGTAGTGTAGTGTCTGTATTGTATTGTAGTCGTAGTGTTTGTATTGTAGTGGTAGTGTAGTGCCTGTATTGCAGTGGTAGTGTTGTATCTGTATTGTAGTGTAGTGTCTGTATTGTAGTGGTAGTGTCTGTATTGTAGTGGTAGTGTCTGTATTGTAGTGGTAGTGTCTGCATTGTAGTGGTAGTGTCTGCATTGTAGTGGTAGTGTCTGCATTGTAGTGGTAGTGTCTGCATTGTAGTGGTTGTGTCTGTATTTTAGTGGTAGTGTCTGTATTTTAGTGGTAGTGCCTGTATTTTAGTGGTAGTGTCTGTATTTTAGTGGTAGTGTAGTGTCTGTATTGTATTGTAGTGGTAGTGTTTGTATTGTAGTGGTAGTGAAGTGTCTGTATTGCAGTGGTAGTGTAGTATCTGTATTGTAGTGGTAGTGTCTGTATTGTAGTGGTAGTGTAGTGTCTATTGTAGTGGTAGTGTGGTAGTGTAGTGTCTATTGTAGTGGTAGTGTAGTGTCTGTATTGTAGTGGTAGTGTAGTGTCTGTATTGTAGTGGTAGTGTCTGTATTGTAGTAGTAGTGTAGTGTCTATTGTAGTGGTAGTGTAGTGTCTGTATTGCAGTGGAAGTGTCGTGTCTGTATTGTAGTGTAGTGTCTGTATTGTAGTGGTAGTGTCTGTATTGCAGTGGAAGTGTCGTGTCTGTATTGTAGTGTAGTGTCTTTATTGTAGTGGTACTGTCTGTATTGTAGTGGTAGTGTATGTATTGTAGTGGTAATGTCTGTATTGTAGTGGTAGTGTAGTGTCTGTATATTAGTGGTAGTGTAGTGTCTGTATTGTAGTGGTAGTGTCTGTATTGTAGTGGTAGTGTAGTGTCTATTGTAGTGGTAGTGTAGTGTCTGTATTGCAGTGGAAGTGTCGTGTCTGTATTGTAGTGTAGTGGCTGTATTGTAATGGGAGTGTCTGTATTGTAGTGGTAGTGTAGTGTCTGTATTGTAGTGGTAGTATAGTGTCTGTATTGTAGTGTTAGTATTGTGTCTGTATTGTAGTGGTAGTGTGTGTATTGTAGTGGTAGTGTCTATATTGTAGTGGTAGTGTGTGTATTGTAGTGGTAGTGTCTGTATTGTAGTGGTAGTGTCTGTATTTTAGTGGTAGTGTCTGTATTTTAGTGGTAGTGTCTGTATTTTAGTGGTAGTGTCTGTATTTTAGTGGTGGTAGAGTGTCTGTATTGTATTGTAGTGGTAGTGTTTGTATTGTAGTGGTAGTGTATTGTCTGTATTGCAGTGGTAGTGTAGTATCTGTATTGTAGTGTATTGTCTGTATTGTAGTGTAGTGTCTGTATTGTAGTGGTAGTGTAGTATCTGTATTGTAGTGTATTGTCTGTATTGTAGTGGTAGTGTCTGTATTGTAGTGGTAGTGTCTGTATGTTAGTGGTAGTGTCTGTATTTTAGTGGTAGTGTAGTGTCTGTATTGTAGTGGTAGTGTTTGTATTGTAGGTGTAGTGTAGTGTCTAATGTAGTGGTAGTGTAGTGTCTGTATTGCAGTGGTAGTGTAGTATCTGTATTGTAGTGTAGTGTCTGTATTGTAGTGGTAGTGTAGTATCTGTATTGTAGTGTAGTGTCTGTATTGTAGTGGTAGTGTCTGTATTGTAGTGGTAGTGTCTGTATTGTAGTGGTAGTGTCTGTATTGTAGTGTAGTGTCTGTATTGCAGTGGTAGTGAAGTGTCTGTATTGTGGTGGTAGTCTAGTGCATGTATTGTAGTGGTAGTGTCTGTGTTGTAGTGGTAGTGTCTGTATTTTAGTGGTATTGTGGTGTCTGTAGTATAGTGCTAATGTCTGTAATGTAGTGCTAGTGTCTGTATTGCAGTGGAAGTTTCGTGTCTGTATTGTAGTGTAGTGTCTCTATTGTAGTGGTAGTGTCTGTATTGCAGTGGAAGTGTCGTGTCTGTATTGTAGTGTAGCGTCTGTATTGTAGTGGTATTGTCTGTATTGTAGTGCTAGTGTAATGTATGTATTGTAGTGGTAATGTCTGTATTGTAGTTGAGTGTCTGTATTGTAGTGGTAGTGTCTGTATTGTATTGGTAATGTCTGTATTGTAGTGGTAGTGTCTGTATTGTTGTTGTAGTGTCTGTTTAGTAGTGGTAGTGTCTGTATTGTAGTTGTAGTGTCTGTATTGTAGTGGTAGTGTCTGTATTGTAGTGGTAGTGTCTATATTGTAGTGGTAGTGTCTGTATTGTAGTGGTTGTGTCTGTATTGTAGTGGTAGTGTAGTGTCTATTGTAGTGTAGTGCCTGTATTGTAGTGGTAGTGTCTGTATTGTAGTGGTAGTTTAGTGCATTTATTGTAGTAGTAGTGTCTATATTGTAGTGGTAGTGTCTGTATTGTAGTGGTTGTGTCTGTATTGTAGTGGTTGTGTCTGTATTGTAGTGGTAGTGTCTGTATTGTAGTGGTAGTGTCTATTGCAGTGGTTGTGTCTGTATTGTAGTGGTAGTGTCTGTATTTTAGTGGTAGTGTCTGTATTTTAGTGGTAGTGTAGTGTCTGTATTGTATTGTAGTGGTAGTGTTTGTATTGTAGTGGTAGTGTAGTGTCTGTATTGCAGTGGTAGTGTAGTATCTGTATTGTAGTGTAGTGTCTGTATTGTAGTGGTAGTGTAGTATCTGTATTGTAGTGTAGTGTCTGTATTGTAGTGGTAGTGTCTGTATTGTAGTGGTAGTGTCTGTATTGCAGTGGTAGTGTCTGTATTGTAGTGTAGTGTCTGTATTGCAGTGGTAGTGAAGTGTCTGTATTGTGGTGGTAGTGTAGTGCATGTATTGTAGTGGTAGTGTCTGTGTTGTAGTGGTAGTGTCTGTATTTTAGTGGTATTGTGGTGTCTGTAGTATAGTGCTAATGTCTGTAATGTAGTGCTAGTGTCTGTATTGCAGTGGAAGTTTCGTGTCTGTATTGTAGTGTAGTGTCTCTATTGTAGTGGTAGTGTCTGTATTGCAGTGGAAGTGTCGTGTCTGTATTGTAGTGTAGCGTCTGTATTGTAGTGGTATTGTCTGTATTGCAGTGCTAGTGTAGTGTATGTATTGTAGTCGTAGTGTCTTTATTGTAGTGGTAGTGTCTGTATTGTAGTGGTAATGTCTGTATTGTAGTGGTAGTGTCTGCATTGTAGTGGTAGTGTCTGCATTGTAGTGGTAGTGTCTATTGCAGTGGTTGTGTCTGTATTGTAGTGGTAGTGTCTGTATTGTATTGGTAATGTCTGTATTGTAGTGGTAGTGTCTGTATTGTTGTTGTAGTGTCTGTTTAGTAGTGGTAGTGTCTGTATTGTAGTTGTAGTGTCTGTATTGTAGTGGTAGTGTCTGTATTGTAGTGGTAGTGTCTATATTGTAGTGGTAGTGTCTGTATTGTAGTGGTTGTGTCTGTATTGTAGTGGTAGTGTTGTGTCTATTGTAGTGTAGTGTCTGTATTGTAGTGGTAGTGTCTGTATTGTAGTGGTAGTTTAGTGCATTTATTGTAGTGGTAGTGTCTATATTGTAGTGGTAGTGTCTGTATTGTAGTGGTTGTGTCTGTATTGTAGTGGTTGTGTCTGTATTGTAGTGGTAGTGTCTGTATTGTAGTGGTAGTGTCTGCATTGTAGTGGTAGTGTCTGCATTGTAGTGGTAGTGTCTGCATTGTAGTGGTAGTGTCTGCATTGTAGTGGTAGTGTCTATTGCAGTGGTTGTGTCTGTATTGTAGTGGTAGTGTCTGTATTTTAGTGGTAGTGTCTGTATTTTAGTGGTAGTGTAGTGTCTGTATTGTTTTGTAGTGGTAGTGTTTGTATTGTAGTGGTAGTGTAGTGTCTGTATTGCAGTGGTAGTGTAGTATCTGTATTGTAGTGGTAGTGTCTGTATTGTAGTGGTAGAGTCTGTATTGTAGTGTAGTGTCTGTATTTTAGTGGTAGTGTAGTGTCTGTATTGTAGTGGTAGTGTAGTGTCTGTATTGTAGTGGTAGTGTCTGTATTGTAGTGGTGGTGTAGTGTCTATTGTAGTGGTAGTGTTGTGTCTGTATTGTAGTGGTAGTGTGGT
This sequence comes from Oncorhynchus clarkii lewisi, assembly GCF_045791955.1. Taxonomy (NCBI): domain Eukaryota; kingdom Metazoa; phylum Chordata; class Actinopteri; order Salmoniformes; family Salmonidae; genus Oncorhynchus; species Oncorhynchus clarkii. The sequence continues at coordinate 16,071,628 of NC_092157.1, read as the reverse complement.
GTCTGTAGTATAGTGCTAATGTATGTAATGTAGTGGTATTGTCTGTTTTGCAGTGGAAGTGTCGTGTCTGTATTGTAGTGTAGTGTCTGTATTGTAGTAGTAGTGTCTGTATTGTAGTGGTAGTGTAGTGCATTTATTGTAGTGGTAGTGTCTGTGTTGTAGTGGTAGTGTCTGTGTTGTAGTGGTAGTGTCTATATGTTAGTGGTAGTGTGGTGTCTGTAGTATAGTGCTAATGTCTGTAATGTAGTGGTAGTGTCTGTATTGCAGTGGAAGTTTCGTGTCTGTATTGTAGTGTAGTCGTTATTGCAGTGGTAGTTTATTGTCTGTATTGTAGTGGTAGTGTCTGTATTGTAGTGGTAGTGTATTGTCTGTATTGTAGTGGTAGTGTAGTGTCTGTATTGTAGTGGTAGTGTAGTGTCTGTATTGTAGTGGTAGTGTAGTGTCTGTATTGTAGTGGTAGTGTAGTGTCTGCATTGTAGTGGTAGTGTCTGCATTGTAGTGGTAGTGTCTGCATTGCAGTGGTAGTGTCTATTGTAGTGGTTGTGTCTGTATTGTAGTGGTAGTGTCTGTATTTTAGTGGTAGTGTCTGTATTTTAGTGGTAGTGTCTGTATTTTAGTGGTAGAGTAGTGTCTGTATTGTATTGTAGTGGTAGTGTTTGTATTGCAGTGGTAGTGTAGTATCTGTATTGTAGTGGTAGTGTAGTATCTGTATTGTAGTGTAGTGTCTGTATTGTAGTGGTAGTGTCTGTATTGTAGCGGTAGTGTCTGTATTGTGGTGGTAGTGTCTGTATTGTAGTGGTAGTGTCTGTATTGTGGTGGTAGTGTAGTGTCTGTATTGCAGTGGTAGTGTAGTGTCTGTATTGCAGTGGTAGTGGAGTGTCTGTATTGCAGTGGTAGTGTAGTGTCTGTATTGAAATGGTAGTGTAGTGTCTGTATTTTCATGGTAGTGTCTGTATTTTCGTGGTAGTGTCTGTATTTTCGTGGTAGTGTCTGTATTGTAGTGGTAGTGTCTGTATTGTAGTGGTAGTGTCTGTATTTTAGTGGTAGTGTCTGTATTTTAGTGGTAGTGTAGTGTCTATTGTAGTGGTAGTGTAGTGTCTGTATTGGAGTGGTAGTGTCTGTATTGTAGTGGTAGTGTCTGTATTTTAGTGGTAGTGTCTGTATTTTAGTGGTAGTGTAGTGTGTATTGTAGTGGTAGTGTAGTGTCTGTATTGGAGTGGTAGTGTCTGTATTGTAGTGGTAGTGTAGTGTCTGTAGTATAGTGCTAATGTCTGTAATGTCGTGGTAGTATTGTAGTGGTAGTGTTGTGTCTGTATTGTAGTGGTAGTGTAGTGTCTGTAATGTCGTGGTAGTATTGTAGTCGTAGTGTTGTGTCTGTATTCTAGTGGTAGTGTAGTGTCTGTATTGCAGTGGTAGTGTAGTGTCTGTATTGTAGTGTTAGTGTAGTGTCTGTATTGCAGTGGTAGTGTAGTGTCTGTATTGTTGTGTTAGTGTCTGTTTTGTAGTGGTAGTGTCTGTATTGTAGTGGTAGGTGTCTGTATTGTAGTGGTATTGTCTGTATTGTAGTGGTTGTGTCTGTATTGTAGTGGTAGTGTCTGTATTGTAGTGGTAGTGTAGTGTCTGTAGTATAGTGGTAGTGTCTTTATTGTAGTGGTAGTGTCTGTATTGTAGTGGTAGTGTTTGAATTGTAGTGGTAGTGTAGTGTCTGTTTTGTAGTGGTAGTGTAGTGTCTGTATTGTAGTGGTAGTGTCTGTGTTGTAGTGGTAGTGTAGTGTCTGTAGTATAGTGGTAGTGTCTGTATTGTAGTGGTAGTGTCTGTATTGTAGTGGTAGTGTAGTGTCTGTAATATAGTGGTAGTGTCTGTATTGTAGTGGTAGTGTCTGTATTGTAGTGGTAGTGTCTGTATTGTAATGATAGTGTAGTGTCTGTAGTATAGTGGTAGTGTCTGTATTGTAGTGGTAGTGTCTGTATTGTAGTGGTAGTGTCTGTATTGTAGTGTAGTGTCTGTATTGTAGTGGTAGTGTAGTGTCTGTATTGGAGTGGTAATGTCTGTATTGTAGTGTAGTGTCTGTATTTTAGTGGTAGTCTTGTGTCTGCATTGTAGTGGTAGTGTAGTGTCTATATTCTAGTGGTAGTGTCTGTATTGTAGTGGTAGTGTCTGTATTATCGTGGTAGTGTCTGTATTATCGTGTTAGTGTCTGTATTGTAGTGGTAATTTCTGTATTGTAGTGTAGTGTCTGTATTGTAGTGGTAGTGTAGTGTCTGTATTGTAGTGGTAGTGTAGTATCTGTATTGCAGTGGTAGTGTAGTGTCTGTATTGTTGTCTTAGTGTCTGTTTTGTAGTGGTAGTGTATGTATTGTAGTGGTCGTGTCAGTATTTTAGTGCTAGTGTAGTGTCTGTATTGTTGTGGTAGTGTCTGTATTGTAGTGGTAGTGTGTGTATTGTAGTGGTAGTGTCTGTATTGTAGTGGTAGTGTCTGTATTTTAGTGGTAGTGTCTGTATTTTAGTGGTAGTGTCTGTATTTTAGTGGTAGTGTCTGTATTTTAGTGGTGGTAGAGTGTCTGTATTGTATTGTAGTGGTAGTGTTTGTATTGTAGTGGTAGTGTATTGTCTGTATTGCAGTGGTAGTGTAGTATCTGTATAGTAGTGTAGTGTCTGTATTGTAGTGGTAGTGTAGTATCTGTATTGTAGTGTAGTGTCTGTATTGTAGTGGTAGTGTCTGTATTGTAGTGGTAGTGTCTGTATGTTAGTGGTAGTGTCTGTATTTTAGTGGTAGTGTCTGTATTTTAGTGGTAGTGTAGTGTCTGTATTGTAGTGGTAGTGTTTGTATTGTAGGTGTAGTGTAGTGTCTAATGTAGTGGTAGTGTAGTGTCTGTATTGCAGTGGTAGTGTAGTATCTGTATTGTAGTGTAGTGTCTGTATTGTAGTGGTAGTGTAGTATCTGTATTGTAGTGTAGTGTCTGTATTGTAGTGGTAGTGTCTGTATTGTAGTGGTAGTGTCTGTATTGTAGTGGTAGTGTCTGTATTGTAGTGTAGTGTCTGTATTGCAGTGGTAGTGAAGTGTCTGTATTGTGGTGGTAGTCTAGTGCATGTATTGTAGTGGTAGTGTCTGTGTTGTAGTGGTAGTGTCTGTATTTTAGTGGTATTGTGGTGTCTGTAGTATAGTGCTAATGTCTGTAATGTAGTGCTAGTGTCTGTATTGCAGTGGAAGTTTCGTGTCTGTATTGTAGTGTAGTGTCTCTATTGTAGTGGTAGTGTCTGTATTGCAGTGGAAGTGTCGTGTCTGTATTGTAGTGTAGCGTCTGTATTGTAGTGGTATTGTCTGTATTGTAGTGCTAGTGTAATGTATGTATTGTAGTGGTAATGTCTGTATTGTAGTTGAGTGTCTGTATTGTAGTGGTAGTGTCTGTATTGTATTGGTAATGTCTGTATTGTAGTGGTAGTGTCTGTATTGTTGTTGTAGTGTCTGTTTAGTAGTGGTAGTGTCTGTATTGTAGTTGTAGTGTCTGTATTGTAGTGGTAGTGTCTGTATTGTAGTGGTAGTGTCTATATTGTAGTGGTAGTGTCTGTATTGTAGTGGTTGTGTCTGTATTGTAGTGGTAGTGTAGTGTCTATTGTAGTGTAGTGCCTGTATTGTAGTGGTAGTGTCTGTATTGTAGTGGTAGTTTAGTGCATTTATTGTAGTGGTAGTGTCTATATTGTAGTGGTAGTGTCTGTATTGTAGTGGTTGTGTCTGTATTGTAGTGGTAGTGTCTGTATTGTAGTGGTAGTGTCTATTGCAGTGGTTGTGTCTGTATTGTAGTGGTAGTGTCTGTATTTTAGTGGTAGTGTCTGTATTTTAGTGGTAGTGTAGTGTCTGTATTGTATTGTAGTGGTAGTGTTTGTATTGTAGTGGTAGTGTAGTGTCTGTATTGCAGTGGTAGTGTAGTATCTGTATTGTAGTGTAGTGTCTGTATTGTAGTGGTAGTGTAGTATCTGTATTGTAGTGTAGTGTCTGTATTGTAGTGGTAGTGTCTGTATTGTAGTGGTAGTGTCTGTATTGCAGTGGTAGTGTCTGTATTGTAGTGTAGTGTCTGTATTGCAGTGGTAGTGAAGTGTCTGTATTGTGGTGGTAGTGTAGTGCATGTATTGTAGTGGTAGTGTCTGTGTTGTAGTGGTAGTGTCTGTATTTTAGTGGTATTGTGGTGTCTGTAGTATAGTGCTAATGTCTGTAATGTAGTGCTAGTGTCTGTATTGCAGTGGAAGTTTCGTGTCTGTATTGTAGTGTAGTGTCTCTATTGTAGTGGTAGTGTCTGTATTGCAGTGGAAGTGTCGTGTCTGTATTGTAGTGTAGCGTCTGTATTGTAGTGGTATTGTCTGTATTGCAGTGCTAGTGTAGTGTATGTATTGTAGTCGTAGTGTCTTTATTGTAGTGGTAGTGTCTTTATTGTAGTGGTAGTGTCTGTATTGTAGTGGTAATGTCTGTATTGTAGTGGTAGTGTCTGCATTGTAGTGGTAGTGTCTGCATTGTAGTGGTAGTGTCTATTGCAGTGGTTGTGTCTGTATTGTAGTGGTAGTGTCTGTATTGTATTGGTAATGTCTGTATTGTAGTGGTAGTGTCTGTATTGTTGTTGTAGTGTCTGTTTAGTAGTGGTAGTGTCTGTATTGTAGTTGTAGTGTCTGTATTGTAGTGGTAGTGTCTGTATTGTAGTGGTAGTGTCTATATTGTAGTGGTAGTGTCTGTATTGTAGTGGTTGTGTCTGTATTGTTGTGGTAGTGTAGTGTCTATTGTAGTGTAGTGTCTGTATTGTAGTGGTAGTGTCTGTATTGTAGTGGTAGTTTAGTGCATTTATTGTAGTGGTAGTGTCTATATTGTAGTGGTAGTGTCTGTATTGTAGTGGTTGTGTCTGTATTGTAGTGGTTGTGTCTGTATTGTAGTGGTAGTGTCTGTATTGTAGTGGTAGTGTCTGCATTGTAGTGGTAGTGTCTGCATTGTAGTGGTAGTGTCTGCATTGTAGTGGTAGTGTCTATTGCAGTGGTTGTGTCTATTGCAGTGGTTGTGTCTGTATTGTAGTGGTAGTGTCTGTATTTTAGTGGTAGTGTCTGTATTTTAGTGGTAGTGTAGTGTCTGTATTGTTTTGTAGTGGTAGTGTTTGTATTGTAGTGGTAGTGTAGTGTCTGTATTGCAGTGGTAGTGTAGTATCTGTATTGTAGTGGTAGTGTCTGTATTGTAGTGGTAGAGTCTGTATTGTAGTGTAGTGTCTGTATTTTAGTGGTAGTGTAGTGTCTGTATTGTAGTGGTAGTGTAGTGTCTGTATTGTAGTGGTAGTGTCTGTATTGTAGTGGTGGTGTAGTGTCTATTGTAGTGGTAGTGTTGTGTCTGTATTGTAGTGGTAGTGTGGTGTCTGTAGTATAGTGCTAATGTATGTAATGTAGTGGTATTGTCTGTTTTGCAGTGGAAGTGTCGTGTCTGTATTGTAGTGTAGTGTCTGTATTGTAGTGGTAGTGTAGTGTCTGTATTGTAGTGGTAGTGTAGTGCATTTATTGTAGTGGTAGTGTCTGTGTTGTAGTGGTAGTGTCTGTATTGTAGTGGTAGTGTCTATATGTTAGTGGTAGTGTGGTGTCTGTAGTATAGTGCTAATGTCTGTAATGTAGTGGTAGTGTCTGTATTGCAGTGGAAGTTTCGTGTCTGTATTGTAGTGTAGTCGTTAATGCAGTGGTAGTTTATTGTCTGTATTGTAGTGGTAGTGTCTGTATTGTAGTGGTAGTGTATTGTCTGTATTGTAGTGGTAGTGTAGTGTCTGTATTGTAGTGGTAGTGTAGTGTCTGTATTGTAGTGGTAGTGTAGTGTCTGTATTGTAGTGGTAGTGTAGTGTCTGCATTGTAGTGGTAGTGTCTGCATTGTAGTGGTAGTGTCTGCATTGCAGTGGTAGTGTCTATTGTAGTGGTTGTGTCTGTATTGTAGTGGTAGTGTCTGTATTTTAGTGGTAGTGTCTGTATTTTAGTGGTAGTGTCTGTATTTTAGTGGTAGAGTAGTGTCTGTATTGTATTGTAGTGGTAGTGTTTGTATTGCAGTGGTAGTGTAGTATCTGTATTGTAGTGGTAGTGTAGTATCTGTATTGTAGTGTAGTGTCTGTATTGTAGTGGTAGTGTCTGTATTGTAGCGGTAGTGTCTGTATTGTGGTGGTAGTGTCTGTATTGTAGTGGTAGTGTCTGTATTGTGGTGGTAGTGTAGTGTCTGTATTGCAGTGGTAGTGTAGTGTCTGTATTGCAGTGGTAGTGGAGTGTCTGTATTGCAGTGGTAGTGTAGTGTCTGTATTGAAATGGTAGTGTAGTGTCTGTATTTTCATGGTAGTGTCTGTATTTTCGTGGTAGTGTCTGTATTTTCGTGGTAGTGTCTGTATTGTAGTGGTAGTGTCTGTATTGTAGTGGTAGTGTCTGTATTTTAGTGGTAGTGTCTGTATTTTAGTGGTAGTGTAGTGTCTATTGTAGTGGTAGTGTAGTGTCTGTATTGGAGTGGTAGTGTCTGTATTGTAGTGGTAGTGTCTGTATTTTAGTGGTAGTGTCTGTATTTTAGTGGTAGTGTAGTGTGTATTGTAGTGGTAGTGTAGTGTCTGTATTGGAGTGGTAGTGTAGTGTCTGTAGTATAGTGCTAATGTCTGTAATGTCGTGGTAGTATTGTAGTGGTAGTGTTGTGTCTGTATTGTAGTGGTAGTGTAGTGTCTGTATTGTAGTGGTAGTGTAGTGTCTGTATTGTAGTGGTAGTGTAGTGTCTGTAATGTCGTGGTAGTATTGTAGTCGTAGTGTTGTGTCTGTATTCTAGTGGTAGTGTAGTGTCTGTATTGCAGTGGTAGTGTAGTGTCTGTATTGTAGTGTTAGTGTAGTGTCTGTATTGCAGTGGTAGTGTAGTGTCTGTATTGTTGTGTTAGTGTCTGTTTTGTAGTGGTAGTGTCTGTATTGTAGTGGTAGGTGTCTGTATTGTAGTGGTATTGTCTGTATTGTAGTGGTTGTGTCTGTGTTGTAGTGGTAGTGTATGTATTGTAGTGGTAGTGTCTGTATTTTAGTGGTAGTGTCTGTATTTTAGTGGTAGTGTAGTGTCTGTATTGTTTTGTAGTGGTAGTGTTTGTATTGTAGTGGTAGTGTAGTGTCTGTATTGCAGTGGTAGTGTAGTATCTGTATTGTAGTGGTAGTGTCTGTATTGTAGTGGTAGAGTCTGTATTGTAGTGTAGTGTCTGTATTTTAGTGGTAGTGTAGTGTCTGTATTGTAGTGGTAGTGTAGTGTCTGTATTGTAGTGGTAGTGTCTGTATTGTAGTGGTGGTGTAGTGTCTATTGTAGTGGTAGTGTTGTGTCTGTATTGTAGTGGTAGTGTGGTGTCTGTAGTATAGTGCTAATGTATGTAATGTAGTGGTATTGTCTGTTTTGCAGTGGAAGTGTCGTGTCTGTATTGTAGTGTAGTGTCTGTATTGTAGTAGTAGTGTCTGTATTGTAGTGGTAGTGTAGTGTCTGTATTGTAGTGGTAGTGTAGTGCATTTATTGTAGTGGTAGTGTCTGTGTTGTAGTGGTAGTGTCTGTATTGTAGTGGTAGTGTCTATATGTTAGTGGTAGTGTGGTGTCTGTAGTATAGTGCTAATGTCTGTAATGTAGTGGTAGTGTCTGTATTGCAGTGGAAGTTTCGTGTCTGTATTGTAGTGTAGTCGTTATTGCAGTGGTAGTTTATTGTCTGTATTGTAGTGGTAGTGTCTGTATTGTAGTGGTAGTGTATTGTCTGTATTGTAGTGGTAGTGTAGTGTCTGTATTGTAGTGGTAGTGTAGTGTCTGTATTGTAGTGGTAGTGTAGTGTCTGTATTGTAGTGGTAGTGTAGTGTCTGCATTGTAGTGGTAGTGTCTGCATTGTAGTGGTAGTGTCTGCATTGCAGTGGTAGTGTCTATTGTAGTGGTTGTGTCTGTATTGTAGTGGTAGTGTCTGTATTTTAGTGGTAGTGTCTGTATTTTAGTGGTAGTGTCTGTATTTTAGTGGTAGAGTAGTGTCTGTATTGTATTGTAGTGGTAGTGTTTGTATTGCAGTGGTAGTGTAGTATCTGTATTGTAGTGGTAGTGTAGTATCTGTATTGTAGTGTAGTGTCTGTATTGTAGTGGTAGTGTCTGTATTGTAGCGGTAGTGTCTGTATTGTGGTGGTAGTGTCTGTATTGTAGTGGTAGTGTCTGTATTGTGGTGGTAGTGTAGTGTCTGTATTGCAGTGGTAGTGTAGTGTCTGTATTGCAGTGGTAGTGGAGTGTCTGTATTGCAGTGGTAGTGTAGTGTCTGTATTGAAATGGTAGTGTAGTGTCTGTATTTTCATGGTAGTGTCTGTATTTTCGTGGTAGTGTCTGTATTTTCGTGGTAGTGTCTGTATTGTAGTGGTAGTGTCTGTATTGTAGTGGTAGTGTCTGTATTTTAGTGGTAGTGTCTGTATTTTAGTGGTAGTGTAGTGTCTATTGTAGTGGTAGTGTAGTGTCTGTATTGGAGTGGTAGTGTCTGTATTGTAGTGGTAGTGTCTGTATTTTAGTGGTAGTGTCTGTATTTTAGTGGTAGTGTAGTGTGTATTGTAGTGGTAGTGTAGTGTCTGTATTGGAGTGGTAGTGTAGTGTCTGTAGTATAGTGCTAATGTCTGTAATGTCGTGGTAGTATTGTAGTGGTAGTGTTGTGTCTGTATTGTAGTGGTAGTGTAGTGTCTGTATTGTAGTGGTAGTGTAGTGTCTGTATTGTAGTGGTAGTGTAGTGTCTGTAATGTCGTGGTAGTATTGTAGTCGTAGTGTTGTGTCTGTATTCTAGTGGTAGTGTAGTGTCTGTATTGCAGTGGTAGTGTAGTGTCTGTATTGTAGTGTTAGTGTAGTGTCTGTATTGCAGTGGTAGTGTAGTGTCTGTATTGTTGTGTTAGTGTCTGTTTTGTAGTGGTAGTGTCTGTATTGTAGTGGTAGGTGTCTGTATTGTAGTGGTATTGTCTGTATTGTAGTGGTTGTGTCTGTGTTGTAGTGGTAGTGTCTGTATTGTAGTGGTAGTGTAGTGTCTGTAGTATAGTGGTAGTGTCTTTATTGTAGTGGTAGTGTCTGTATTGTAGTGGTAGTGTTTGAATTGTAGTGGTAGTGTAGTGTCTGTTTTGTAGTGGTAGTGTAGTGTCTGTATTGTAGTGGTAGTGTCTGTGTTGTAGTGGTAGTGTAGTGTCTGTAGTATAGTGGTAGTGTCTGTATTGTAGTGGTAGTGTCTGTATTGTAGTGGTAGTGTAGTGTCTGTAGTATAGTGGTAGTGTCTGTATTGTAGTGGTAGTGTCTGTATTGTAGTGGTAGTGTCTGTATTGTAATGATAGTGTAGTGTCTGTAGTATAGTGGTAGTGTCTGTATTGTAGTGGTAGTGTCTGTATTGTAGTGTAGTGTCTGTATTGTAGTGGTAGTGTAGTGTCTGTATTGGAGTGGTAATGTCTGTATTGTAGTGTAGTGTCTGTATTTTAGTGGTAGTCTTGTGTCTGCATTGTAGTGGTAGTGTAGTGTCTGTATTGTAGTGGTAGTGTCTGTATTGTAGTGGTAGTGTCTGTATTATCGTGGTAGTGTCTGTATTATCGTGTTAGTGTCTGTATTGTAGTGGTAATGTCTGTATTGTAGTGTAGTGTCTGTATTGTAGTGGTAGTGTAGTGTCTGTATTGTAGTGGTAGTGTAGTATCTGTATTGCAGTGGTAGTGTAGTGTCTGTATTGTTGTCTTAGTGTCTGTTTTGTAGTGGTAGTGTATGTATTGTAGTGGTCGTGTCAGTATTTTAGTGCTAGTGTAGTGTCTGTATTGTTGTGGTAGTGTCTGTATTGTAGTGGTAGTGTGTGTATTGTAGTGGTAGTGTCTGTATTGTAGTGGTAGTGTCTGTATTTTAGTGGTAGTGTCTGTATTTTAGTGGTAGTGTCTGTATTTTAGTGGTAGTGTCTGTATTTTAGTGGTGGTAGAGTGTCTGTATTGTATTGTAGTGGTAGTGTTTGTATTGTAGTGGTAGTGTATTGTCTGTATTGCAGTGGTAGTGTAGTATCTGTATTGTAGTGTAGTGTCTGTATTGTAGTGGTAGTGTAGTATCTGTATTGTAGTGTAGTGTCTGTATTGTAGTGGTAGTGTCTGTATTGTAGTGGTAGTGTCTGTATGTTAGTGGTAGTGTCTGTATTTTAGTGGTAGTGTCTGTATTTTAGTGGTAGTGTAGTGTCTGTATTGTAGTGGTAGTGTTTGTATTGTAGGTGTAGTGTAGTGTCTAATGTAGTGGTAGTGTAGTGTCTGTATTGCAGTGGTAGTGTAGTATCTGTATTGTAGTGTAGTGTCTGTATTGTAGTGGTAGTGTAGTATCTGTATTGTAGTGTAGTGTCTGTATTGTAGTGGTAGTGTCTGTATTGTAGTGGTAGTGTCTGTATTGTAGTGGTAGTGTCTGTATTGTAGTGTAGTGTCTGTATTGCAGTGGTAGTGAAGTGTCTGTATTGTGGTGGTAGTCTAGTGCATGTATTGTAGTGGTAGTGTCTGTGTTGTAGTGGTAGTGTCTGTATTTTAGTGGTATTGTGGTGTCTGTAGTATAGTGCTAATGTCTGTAATGTAGTGCTAGTGTCTGTATTGCAGTGGAAGTTTCGTGTCTGTATTGAAGTGTAGTGTCTCTATTGTAGTGGTAGTGTCTGTATTGCAGTGGAAGTGTCGTGTCTGTATTGTAGTGTAGCGTCTGTATTGTAGTGGTATTGTCTGTATTGTAGTGCTAGTGTAATGTATGTATTGTAGTGGTAATGTCTGTATTGTAGTTGAGTGTCTGTATTGTAGTGGTAGTGTCTGTATTGTATTGGTAATGTCTGTATTGTAGTGGTAGTGTCTGTATTGTTGTTGTAGTGTCTGTTTAGTAGTGGTAGTGTCTGTATTGTAGTTGTAGTGTCTGTATTGTAGTGGTAGTGTCTGTATTGTAGTGGTAGTGTCTATATTGTAGTGGTAGTGTCTGTATTGTAGTGGTTGTGTCTGTATTGTAGTGGTAGTGTAGTGTCTATTGTAGTGTAGTGCCTGTATTGTAGTGGTAGTGTCTGTATTGTAGTGGTAGTTTAGTGCATTTATTGTAGTGGTAGTGTCTATATTGTAGTGGTAGTGTCTGTATTGTAGTGGTTGTGTCTGTATTGTAGTGGTTGTGTCTTTATTGTAGTGGTAGTGTCTGTATTGTAGTGGTAGTGTCTATTGCAGTGGTTGTGTCTGTATTGTAGTGGTAGTGTCTGTATTTTAGTGGTAGTGTCTGTATTTTAGTGGTAGTGTAGTGTCTGTATTGTATTGTAGTGGTAGTGTTTGTATTGTAGTGGTAGTGTAGTGTCTGTATTGCAGTGGTAGTGTAGTATCTGTATTGTAGTGTAGTGTCTGTATTGTAGTGGTAGTGTAGTATCTGTATTGTAGTGTAGTGTCTGTATTGTAGTGGTAGTGTCTGTATTGTAGTGGTAGTGTCTGTATTGCAGTGGTAGTGTCTGTATTGTAGTGTAGTGTCTGTATTGCAGTGGTAGTGAAGTGTCTGTATTGTAGTGGTAGTGTCTGTGTTGTAGTGGTAGTGTCTGTATTTTAGTGGTATTGTGGTGTCTGTAGTATAGTGCTAATGTCTGTAATGTAGTGCTAGTGTCTGTATTGCAGTGGAAGTTTCGTGTCTGTATTGTAGTGTAGTGTCTCTATTGTAGTGGTAGTGTCTGTATTGCAGTGGAAGTGTCGTGTCTGTATTGTAGTGTAGCGTCTGTATTGTAGTGGTATTGTCTGTATTGCAGTGCTAGTGTAGTGTATGTATTGTAGTCGTAGTGTCTTTATTGTAGTGGTAGTGTCTGTATTGTAGTGGTAATGTCTGTATTGTAGTGGTAGTGTCTGCATTGTAGTGGTAGTGTCTGCATTGTAGTGGTAGTGTCTATTGCAGTGGTTGTGTCTGTATTGTAGTGGTAGTGTCTGTATTGTATTGGTAATGTCTGTATTGTAGTGGTAGTGTCTGTATTGTTGTTGTAGTGTCTGTTTAGTAGTGGTAGTGTCTGTATTGTAGTTGTAGTGTCTGTATTGTAGTGGTAGTGTCTGTATTGTAGTGGTAGTGTCTATATTGTAGTGGTAGTGTCTGTATTGTAGTGGTTGTGTCTGTATTGTAGTGGTAGTGTAGTGTCTATTGTAGTGTAGTGTCTGTATTGTAGTGGTAGTGTCTGTATTGTAGTGGTAGTTTAGTGCATTTATTGTAGTGGTAGTGTCTATATTGTAGTGGTAGTGTCTGTATTGTAGTGGTTGTGTCTGTATTGTAGTGGTTGTGTCTGTATTGTAGTGGTAGTGTCTGTATTGTAGTGGTAGTGTCTGCATTGTAGTGGTAGTGTCTGCATTGTAGTGGTAGTGTCTGCATTGTAGTGGTAGTGTCTGCATTGTAGTGGTAGTGTCTATTGCAGTGGTTGTGTCTGTATTGTAGTGGTAGTGTCTGTATTTTAGTGGTAGTGTCTGTATTTTAGTGGTAGTGTAGTGTCTGTATTGTTTTGTAGTGGTAGTGTTTGTATTGTAGTGGTAGTGTAGTGTCTGTATTGCAGTGGTAGTGTAGTATCTGTATTGTAGTGGTAGTGTCTGTATTGTAGTGGTAGAGTCTGTATTGTAGTGTAGTGTCTGCATTTTAGTGGTAGTGTAGTGTCTGTATTGTAGTGGTAGTGTAGTGTCTGTATTGTAGTGGTAGTGTCTGTATTGTAGTAGTGGTGTAGTGTCTATTGTAGTGGTAGTGTTGTGTCTGTATTGTAGTGGTAGTGTGGTGTCTGTAGTATAGTGCTAATGTATGTAATGTAGTGGTATTGTCTGTTTTGCAGTGGAAGTGTCGTGTCTGTATTGTAGTGTAGTGTCTGTATTGTAGTAGTAGTGTCTGTATTGTAGTGGTAGTGTAGTGTCTGTATTGTAGTGGTAGTGTAGTGCATTTATTGTAGTGGTAGTGTCTGTGTTGTAGTGGTAGTGTCTGTATTGTAGTGGTAGTGTCTATATGTTAGTGGTAGTGTGGTGTCTGTAGTATAGTGCTAATGTCTGTAATGTAGTGGTAGTGTCTGTATTGCAGTGGAAGTTTCGTGTCTGTATTGTAGTGTAGTCGTTATTGCAGTGGTAGTTTATTGTCTGTATTGTAGTGGTAGTGTCTGTATTGTAGTGGTAGTGTATTGTCTGTATTGTAGTGGTAGTGTAGTGTCTGTATTGTAGTGGTAGTGTAGTGTCTGTATTGTAGTGGTAGTGTAGTGTCTGTATTGTAGTGGTAGTGTAGTGTCTGCATTGTAGTGGTAGTGTCTGCATTGTAGTGGTAGTGTCTGCATTGCAGTGGTAGTGTCTATTGTAGTGGTTGTGTCTGTATTGTAGTGGTAGTGTCTGTATTTTAGTGGTAGTGTCTGTATTTTAGTGGTAGTGTCTGTATTTTAGTGGTAGAGTAGTGTCTGTATTGTATTGTAGTGGTAGTGTTTGTATTGCAGTGGTAGTGTAGTATCTGTATTGTAGTGGTAGTGTAGTATCTGTATTGTAGTGTAGTGTCTGTATTGTAGTGGTAGTGTCTGTATTGTAGTGGTAGTGTCTGTATTGTGGTGGTTGTGTCTGTATTGTAGTGGTAGTGTCTGTATTGTGGTGGTAGTGTAGTGTCTGTATTGCAGTGGTAGTGTAGTGTCTGTATTGCAGTGGTAGTGGAGTGTCTGTATTGCAGTGGTAGTGTAGTGTCTGTATTGAAATGGTAGTGTAGTGTCTGTATTTTCATGGTAGTGTCTGTATTTTCGTGGTAGTGTCTGTATTTTCGTGGTAGTGTCTGTATTGTAGTGGTAGTGTCTGTATTGTAGTGGTAGTGTCTGTATTTTAGTGGTAGTGTCTGTATTTTAGTGGTAGTGTAGTGTCTATTGTAGTGGTAGTGTAGTGTCTGTATTGGAGTGGTAGTGTCTGTATTGTAGTGGTAGTGTCTGTATTTTAGTGGTAGTGTCTGTATTTTAGTGGTAGTGTAGTGTGTATTGTAGTGGTAGTGTAGTTTCTGTATTGGAGTGGTAGTGTCTGTATTGTAGTGGTAGTGTAGTGTCTGTAGTATAGTGCTAATGTCTGTAATGTCGTGGTAGTATTGTAGTGGTAGTGTTGTGTCTGTATTGTAGTGGTAGTGTAGTGTCTGTATTGTAGTGGTAGTGTAGTGTCTGTATTGTAGTGGTAGTGTAGTGTCTGTAATGTCGTGGTAGTATTGTAGTCGTAGTGTTGTGTCTGTATTCTAGTGGTAGTGTAGTGTCTGTATTGCAGTGGTAGTGTAGTGTCTGTATTGTAGTGTTAGTGTAGTGTCTGTATTGCAGTGGTAGTGTAGTGTCTGTATTGTTGTGTTAGTGTCTGTTTTGTAGTGGTAGTGTCTGTATTGTAGTGGTAGGTGTCTGTATCGTAGTGGTATTGTCTGTATTGTAGTGGTTGTGTCTGTATTGTAGTGGTAGTGTCTGTATTGTAGTGGTAGTGTAGTGTCTGTAGTATAGTGGTAGTGTCTTTATTGTAGTGGTAGTGTCTGTATTGTAGTGGTAGTGTTTGAATTGTAGTGGTAGTGTAGTGTCTGTTTTGTAGTGGTAGTGTAGTGTCTGTATTGTAGTGGTAGTGTCTGTGTTGTAGTGGTAGTGTAGTGTCTGTAGTATAGTGGTAGTGTCTGTATTGTAGTGGTAGTGTCTGTATTGTAGTGGTAGTGTAGTGTCTGTAGTATAGTGGTAGTGTCTGTATTGTAGTGGTAGTGTCTGTATTGTAGTGGTAGTGTCTGTATTGTAATGATAGTGTAGTGTCTGTAGTATAGTGGTAGTGTCTGTATTGTAGTGGTAGTGTCTGTATTGTAGTGGTAGTGTCTGTATTGTAGTGTAGTGTCTGTATTGTAGTGGTAGTGTAGTGTCTGTATTGGAGTGGTAATGTCTGTATTGTAGTGTAGTGTCTGTATTTTAGTGGTAGTCTTGTGTCTGCATTGTAGTGGTAGTGTAGTGTCTGTATTGTAGTGGTAGTGTCTGTATTGTAGTGGTAGTGTCTGTATTATCGTGGTAGTGTCTGTATTATCGTGTTAGTGTCTGTATTGTAGTGGTAATGTCTGTATTGTAGTGTAGTGTCTGTATTGTAGTGGTAGTGTAGTGTCTGAATTGTAGTGGTAGTGTAGTATCTGTATTGCAGTGGTAGTGTAGTGTCTGTATTGTTGTGTTAGTGTCTGTTTTGTAGTGGTAGTGTATGTATTGTAGTGGTCGTGTCAGTATTTTAGTGCTAGTGTAGTGTCTGTATTGTCGTGCTAGTGTAGTGTCTGTATTGTCGTGCTAGTGTAGTGTCTGTATTATAGTGGTAGTGTCTGTATTGTAGTGGTAGTGTCTGTATTGTAGTGTTAGTGTCTGTATTGTAGTGGTAGTGTAGTTTCTGTAGTATAGTGGTAGTGTCTGTATTGTAGTGGTAGTGTCTGTATTGTAGTGGTAGTGTCTGAATTGTAGTGGTAGCGTAGTGTCTGTTTTGTAGTGGAAGTGTAGTGTCTGTTTTGTAGGGGTCGTGTTTGTATTATCGTAGTAGTGTCTGTATTGTAGTGGTAGTGTCTGTATTGTAGTGGTAGTGTAGTGTCTGTAGTATAGTGGTAGTGTCTGTATTGTAGTGGTAGTGTCTGAATTGTAGTGGTAGTGTAGTGTCGTTTTTGTAGTGGTAGTGTAGTGTCTGTTTTGTAGGGGTAGTGTCTGTATTATCGTAGTAGTGTCTGTATTGCAGTGGTAGTGTCTGTATTGTAGTGGTAGTGTAGTGTCTGTATTATCGTGGTAGTGTCTGTATTGGAGTGGTAATGTCTGTATTGTGGTGTAGTGTCTGTATTGTATTGGTAGTGTTGTGTCTGCATTGTAGTGGTAGTGTAGTGTCTGTATTGTAGTGGTAGTGTCTGTATTGTAGTGGAAGTGTAGTGTCTGTCTATAGTGGTAGTGTCTGTATTGTAGTGGTAGTGTCTGTATTGTAGTGTTGTGTCTGTATTGCAGTGGTAGTGTAGTGTCTGTATTGTTGTGGTAGTGTCTGTTTTGTAGTGGTAGTGTCTGTATTGCAGTGGTAGTGTCTGTATTCTAGTGGTAGTGTCTGTACTGTAGTGGTAGTGTCTGTATTGTAATGGTAGGTGTCTGTATTGTAGTGGTAGTGTAGTGTCTGTATTGTCATGCTAGTGTCTGTATTGTAATGGTAATGTCTGTATTGTAGTGGTAGTGTCTGTATTGTTGTGGTAGTGTAGTGTCTGTTTTGTAGTGGTAGTGTCTGTATTGTATTGGTAATATCTGTAGTGTAGTGTCTGTAGTATAGTGGTAGTGTCTGTATTGTAGTGGTAGTGTCTGTATTGTTGTGGTAGTGTCTGTATTGTAGTGGTAGTGTAGTGTCTGTTTTGTAGTGGTAGTGTCTGTATTGTAGTGGTAATATCTGTATTGTAGTGTAGTGTCTGTATTTTAGTGGTAGTGTCTGTATTGTAGTGGTAGTGTAGTGTCTGTATTGTAGTGTGTAGTGTAGTGGTAGTGTAGTGTCTGTATTGTTGTGGTAGTGTCTGTATTAGTGTCTGTTTTGTAGTGGTAGTGTCTGTATTGTAGTGGTAGTGTCTGTATTGTAGTGGTAGGTGTCTGTATTATAGTGGTAGTGTCTGTATTTTCGTGCTAGTGTAGTGTCTGTATTGTCATGCTAGTGTAGTGTCTGTATTATAGTGGTAGTGTCTGTGGTAGTGTCTGTATTGTAGTGGTAGTGTCTGTATTGTAGTGTTGTGTTGTGCCTGTAGTGTCTGTAGGTGTCTGTATTGTAGTGGTAGTGTATGTATTGTAGTGGTAGTGTCTGTATTGTTGTTGTAGTGTCTGTATTGTAGTGGTAGTGTAGTGTCTGTTTTGTAGTGGTAGTGTCTGTATTATCGTAGTAGTGTCTGTATTGTAGTGGTAATGTCTGTAGTGTGTAGTGTCTGTATTTTAGTGGTAGTGTAGTGTCTGTAGTGTAGTGTTAGTGTCTGTATTGTATTGGTAGTGTCTGTATTGTTGTGGTAGTGTCTGTATTGCAGTGGTAGTGTCTGTATTGCAGTGGTAGTGTAGTGTCTGTATTGTTGTGGTAGTGTCTGTTTTGTAGTGGTAGTGTCTGTTTTGTAGTGGTAGTGTCTGTATTGTATTGTAGTGGTAGTGTCTGTATTGTAGTGGTAGGTGTCTGTATTATAGTGGTAGTGTCTGTATTGTAGTGGTAGTGTAGTGTCTGTATTGGAGTGGTAATGTCTGTATTGTAGTGTAGTGTCTGTAGTATAGTGGTAGTGTCTGTATTGTAGTGGTAGTGTCTGTATTGTAGTGTAGTGTGTAGTGTTTGTATTGGAGTGGTAATGTCTAGTGTAGTGTCTGTATTGTAGTGGTAGTGTCATGCTAGTGTAGTGTCTGTATTATAGTGGTAGTGTCTTTATTGTAGTGGTAGTGTCTGTATTGTAGTGGTAATGTCTGTATTGTAGTGGTAGTGTCTGCATTGTAGTGGTAGTGTCTGCATTGTAGTGGTAGTGTCTATTGCAGTGGTTGTGTCTGTATTGTAGTGGTAGTGTCTGTATTGTATTGGTAATGTCTGTATTGTAGTGGTAGTGTCTGTATTGTTGTTGTAGTGTCTGTTTAGTTGTGGTAGTGTCTGTATTGTAGTTGTAGTGTCTGTATTGTAGTGGTAGTGTCTGTATTGTAGTGGTAGTGTCTATATTGTAGTGGTAGTGTCTGTATTGTAGTGGTTGTGTCTGTATTGTAGTGGTAGTGTAGTGTCTATTGTAGTGTAGTGTCTGTATTGTAGTGGTAGTGTCTGTATTGTAGTGGTAGTTTAGTGCATTTATTGTAGTGGTAGTGTCTATATTGTAGTGGTAGTGTCTGTATTGTAGTGGTTGTGTCTGTATTGTAGTGGTTGTGTCTGTATTGTAGTGGTAGTGTCTGTATTGTAGTGGTAGTGTCTGCATTGTAGTGGTAGTGTCTGCATTGTAGTGGTAGTGTCTGCATTGTAGTGGTAGTGTCTGCATTGTAGTGGTAGTGTCTATTGCAGTGGTTGTGTCTGTATTGTAGTGGTAGTGTCTGTATTTTAGTGGTAGTGTCTGTATTTTAGTGGTAGTGTAGTGTCTGTATTGTTTTGTAGTGGTAGTGTTTGTATTGTAGTGGTAGTGTAGTGTCTGTATTGCAGTGGTAGTGTAGTATCTGTATTGTAGTGGTAGTGTCTGTATTGTAGTGGTAGAGTCTGTATTGTAGTGTAGTGTCTGCATTTTAGTGGTAGTGTAGTGTCTGTATTGTAGTGGTAGTGTAGTGTCTGTATTGTAGTGGTAGTGTCTGTATTGTAGTAGTGGTGTAGTGTCTATTGTAGTGGTAGTGTTGTGTCTGTATTGTAGTGGTAGTGTGGTGTCTGTAGTATAGTGCTAATGTATGTAATGTAGTGGTATTGTCTGTTTTGCAGTGGAAGTGTCGTGTCTGTATTGTAGTGTAGTGTCTGTATTGTAGTAGTAGTGTCTGTATTGTAGTGGTAGTGTAGTGTCTGTATTGTAGTGGTAGTGTAGTGCATTTATTGTAGTGGTAGTGTCTGTGTTGTAGTGGTAGTGTCTGTATTGTAGTGGTAGTGTCTATATGTTAGTGGTAGTGTGGTGTCTGTAGTATAGTGCTAATGTCTGTAATGTAGTGGTAGTGTCTGTATTGCAGTGGAAGTTTCGTGTCTGTATTGTAGTGTAGTCGTTATTGCAGTGGTAGTTTATTGTCTGTATTGTAGTGGTAGTGTCTGTATTGTAGTGGTAGTGTATTGTCTGTATTGTAGTGGTAGTGTAGTGTCTGTATTGTAGTGGTAGTGTAGTGTCTGTATTGTAGTGGTAGTGTAGTGTCTGTATTGTAGTGGTAGTGTAGTGTCTGCATTGTAGTGGTAGTGTCTGCATTGTAGTGGTAGTGTCTGCATTGCAGTGGTAGTGTCTATTGTAGTGGTTGTGTCTGTATTGTAGTGGTAGTGTCTGTATTTTAGTGGTAGTGTCTGTATTTTAGTGGTAGTGTCTGTATTTTAGTGGTAGAGTAGTGTCTGTATTGTATTGTAGTGGTAGTGTTTGTATTGCAGTGGTAGTGTAGTATCTGTATTGTAGTGGTAGTGTAGTATCTGTATTGTAGTGTAGTGTCTGTATTGTAGTGGTAGTGTCTGTATTGTAGTGGTAGTGTCTGTATTGTGGTGGTAGTGTCTGTATTGTAGTGGTAGTGTCTGTATTGTGGTGGTAGTGTAGTGTCTGTATTGCAGTGGTAGTGTAGATTGCAGTGGTAGTGGAGTGTCTGTATTGCAGTGGTAGTGTAGTGTCTGTATTGAAATGGTAGTGTAGTGTCTGTATTTTCATGGTAGTGTCTGTATTTTCGTGGTAGTGTCTGTATTTTCGTGGTAGTGTCTGTATTGTAGTGGTAGTGTCTGTATTGTAGTGGTAGTGTCTGTATTTTAGTGGTAGTGTCTGTATTTTAGTGGTAGTGTAGTGTCTATTGTAGTGGTAGTGTAGTGTCTGTATTGGAGTGGTAGTGTCTGTATTGTAGTGGTAGTGTCTGTATTTTAGTGGTAGTGTCTGTATTTTAGTGGTAGTGTAGTGTGTATTGTAGTGGTAGTGTAGTGTCTGTATTGGAGTGGTAGTGTCTGTATTGTAGTGGTAGTGTAGTGTCTGTAGTATAGTGCTAATGTCTGTAATGTCGTGGTAGTATTGTAGTGGTAGTGTTGTGTCTGTATTGTAGTGGTAGTGTAGTGTCTGTATTGTAGTGGTAGTGTAGTGTCTGTATTGTAGTGGTAGTGTAGTGTCTGTAATGTCGTGGTAGTATTGTAGTCGTAGTGTTGTGTCTGTATTCTAGTGGTAGTGTAGTGTCTGTATTGCAGTGGTAGTGTAGTGTCTGTATTGTAGTGTTAGTGTAGTGTCTGTATTGCAGTGGTAGTGTAGTGTCTGTATTGTTGTGTTAGTGTCTGTTTTGTAGTGGTAGTGTCTGTATTGTAGTGGTAGGTGTCTGTATTGTAGTGGTATTGTCTGTATTGTAGTGGTTGTGTCTGTATTGTAGTGGTAGTGTCTGTATTGTAGTGGTAGTGTAGTGTCTGTAGTATAGTGGTAGTGTCTTTATTGTAGTGGTAGTGTCTGTATTGTAGTGGTAGTGTTTGAATTGTAGTGGTAGTGTAGTGTCTGTTTTGTAGTGGTAGTGTAGTGTCTGTATTGTAGTGGTAGTGTCTGTGTTGTAGTGGTAGTGTAGTGTCTGTAGTATAGTGGTAGTGTCTGTATTGTAGTGGTAGTGTCTGTATTGTAGTGGTAGTGTAGTGTCTGTAGTATAGTGGTAGTGTCTGTATTGTAGTGGTAGTGTCTGTATTGTAGTGGTAGTGTCTGTATTGTAATGATAGTGTAGTGTCTGTAGTATAGTGGTAGTGTCTGTATTGTAGTGGTAGTGTCTGTATTGTAGTGGTAGTGTCTGTATTGTAGTGTAGTGTCTGTATTGTAGTGGTAGTGTAGTGTCTGTATTGGAGTGGTAATGTCTGTATTGTAGTGTAGTGTCTGTATTTTAGTGGTAGTCTTGTGTCTGCATTGTAGTGGTAGTGTAGTGTCTGTATTGTAGTGGTAGTGTCTGTATTGTAGTGGTAGTGTCTGTATTATCGTGGTAGTGTCTGTATTATCGTGTTAGTGTCTGTATTGTAGTGGTAATGTCTGTATTGTAGTGTAGTGTCTGTATTGTAGTGGTAGTGTAGTGTCTGAATTGTAGTGGTAGTGTAGTATCTGTATTGCAGTGGTAGTGTAGTGTCTGTATTGTTGTGTTAGTGTCTGTTTTGTAGTGGTAGTGTATGTATTGTAGTGGTCGTGTCAGTATTTTAGTGCTAGTGTAGTGTCTGTATTGTCGTGCTAGTGTAGTGTCTGTATTGTCGTGCTAGTGTAGTGTCTGTATTATAGTGGTAGTGTCTGTATTGTAGTGGTAGTGTCTGTATTGTAGTGTTAGTGTCTGTATTGTAGTGGTAGTGTAGTTTCTGTAGTATAGTGGTAGTGTCTGTATTGTAGTGGTAGTGTCTGTATTGTAGTGGTAGTGTCTGAATTGTAGTGGTAGCGTAGTGTCTGTTTTGTAGTGGAAGTGTAGTGTCTGTTTTGTAGGGGTCGTGTTTGTATTATCGTAGTAGTGTCTGTATTGTAGTGGTAGTGTCTGTATTGTAGTGGTAGTGTAGTGTCTGTAGTATAGTGGTAGTGTCTGTATTGTAGTGGTAGTGTCTGAATTGTAGTGGTAGTGTAGTGTCGTTTTTGTAGTGGTAGTGTAGTGTCTGTTTTGTAGGGGTAGTGTCTGTATTATCGTAGTAGTGTCTGTATTGCAGTGGTAGTGTCTGTATTGTAGTGGTAGTGTAGTGTCTGTATTATCGTGGTAGTGTCTGTATTGGAGTGGTAATGTCTGTATTGTGGTGTAGTGTCTGTATTGTATTGGTAGTGTTGTGTCTGCATTGTAGTGGTAGTGTAGTGTCTGTATTGTAGTGGTAGTGTCTGTATTGTAGTGGAAGTGTAGTGTCTGTCTATAGTGGTAGTGTCTGTATTGTAGTGGTAGTGTCTGTATTGTAGTGTTGTGTCTGTATTGCAGTGGTAGTGTAGTGTCTGTATTGTTGTGGTAGTGTCTGTTTTGTAGTGGTAGTGTCTGTATTGCAGTGGTAGTGTCTGTATTCTAGTGGTAGTGTCTGTACTGTAGTGGTAGTGTAGTGTCTGTATTGTCATGCTAGTGTCTGTATTGTAATGGTAATGTCTGTATTGTAGTGGTAGTGTCTGTATTGTTGTGGTAGTGTAGTGTCTGTTTTGTAGTGGTAGTGTCTGTATTGTAGTGGTAGTGTAGTGTCTGTATTGTCATGCTAGTGTCTGTATTGTAATGGTAATGTCTGTATTGTAGTGGTAGTGTCTGTATTGTTGTGGTAGTGTAGTGTCTGTAGTATAGTGGTAGTGTCTGTATTGTAGTGGTAGTGTCTGTATTGTTGTGGTAGTGTCTGTATTGTAGTGGTAGTGTAGTGTCTGTTTTGTAGTGGTAGTGTCTGTATTGTAGTGGTAATATCTGTATTGTAGTGTAGTGTCTGTATTTTAGTGGTAGTGTCTGTATTGTAGTGGTAGTGTAGTGTCTGTATTGTAGTGTTGTGTCTGTATTGCAGTGGTAGTGTCTGTATTGCAGTGGTAGTGTAGTGTCTGTATTGTTGTGGTAGTGTCTGTTTTGTAGTGGTAGTGTCTGTTTTGTAGTGGTAGTGTCTGTATTGTAGTGGTAGTGTCTGTATTGTAGTGGTAGGTGTCTGTATTATAGTGGTAGTGTCTGTATTTTCGTGCTAGTGTAGTGTCTGTATTGTCATGCTAGTGTAGTGTCTGTATTATAGTGGTAGTGTCTGTATTGTAGTGGTAGTGTCTGTAATGTAGTATAGTGGTAGTGACTGTATAATCGTAGTAGTGTCTTATTGTAGTGGTAATGTCTGTATTGTAGTGTAGTTTCTGTATTTTAGTGGTAGTATAATGTCTGTATTGTAGTGGTAGTGAGTGTCTGTATTGTAGTGGTGGTGTCTGTATTGTAGTGGTAGTGTAGTGTCTGTATTCTAGTGGTAGTTTCTGTATTATAGTGGTAGTGTCTGTATTGTAGTGTTGTGTTGTGCCTGTATTGCAGTGGTAGTGTAGTGTCTGTATTGTTGTGGTAGTGTCTGTTTTGTAGTGGTAGTGTCTGTATTGCAGTGGTAGGTGTCTGTATTGCAGTGGTAGGTGTCTGTATTGTAGTGGTAGTGTATGTATTGTAGTGGTAGTGTCTGTATTGTTGTTGTAGTGTCTGTATTGTAGTGGTAGTGTAGTGTCTGTTTTGTAGTGGTAGTGTCTGTATTATCGTAGTAGTGTCTGTATTGTAGTGGTAATGTCTGTATTGTAGTGTAGTGTCTGTATTTTAGTGGTAGTGTAGTGTCTGTAGTGTAGTGTTAGTGTCTGTATTGTATTGGTAGTGTCTGTATTGTTGTGGTAGTGTCTGTATTGTAGTGGTAGTGTAGTGTCTGTTTTGTAGTGTTGTGTCTCTATTGCAGTGGTAGTGTCTGTATTGTAGTGGTAGTGTAGTCTCTGTATTGCAGTGGTAGTTTAGTGTCTGTATTGTTGTGGTAGTGTCTGTTTTGTAGTGGTAGTGTCTGTATTGTAGTGGTAGTGTCTGTAGTATAGTGGTAGTGTCTGTATTGTAGTGGTAGTGTCTGTATTGTAGTGTAGTGTCTGTATTGTAGTGGTAGTGTCTGTATTATCGTTGTAGTGTCTGTATTGTAGTGGTAATGTCTTTATTGTAGTGTAGTGTCTGTATTTTAGTGGTGGTGTAGTGTCTGTATTGTAGTGGAAGTGTAGTGTCTGTATTGTAGTGGTAGTGTCTGTATTATCGTGGTAGTGTCTGTATTATCGTGGTAGTGTCTGTATTGTAGTGGTAATATCTGTATTGTAGTGTAGTGTCTGCATTTTAGTGGTAGTGTCTGTATTGTAGTGGTAGTGTAGTGTCTGTATTGTAGTGGTAGTGTAGTGTCTGTATTGTAGTGTAGTGTCTGTATTTTAGTGGTAGTGTCTGTATTGTAGTGGTAGTGTAGTGTCTGTATTGTAGTGTTGTGTCTGTATTGCAGTGGTAGTGTCTGTATTGTAGTGGTAGTGTAGTGTCTGTATTGGAGTGGTAATGTCTGTATTGTAGTGTAGTGTCTGTAGTATAGTGGTAGTGTCTGTATTGTAGTGGTAGTGTCTGTATTGTAGTGTAGTGTCTGTATTGTAGTGGTAGTGTAGTGTCTGTATTGGAGTGGTAATGTCTGTATTGTAGTGTAGTGTCTGTAGTATAGTGGTAGTGTCTGTATTGTAGTGGTAGTGTCTGTATTGTAGTGTAGTGTCTGTATTGTAGTGGTAGTGTAGTGTTTGTATTGGAGTGGTAATGTCTGTATTGTAGTGTAGTGTCTGTATTGTAGTGGTAGTCTTGTGTCTGCATTGTAGTGGTAGTGTAGTGTCTGTATTGTAGTGGTAGTGTAGTGTCTGTAGTATAGTGGTAGTGTCTGTATTGTAGTGGTAGTGTCTGTGTTAACGTGGTAGTGTCTGTATTATCCTGGTAGTGTCTGTATTGTAGTGGTAATGTCTGTATTGTAGTGTAGTGTCTGTATTGTAGTGGTAGTGTAGTGTCTGTATTGTAGTGGTAGTGTAGTGTCTGTATTGCAGTGGTAGTGTAGTGTCTGTATTGTTGTGTTAGTGTCTGTTTTGTAGTGGTAGTGTATGTATTGTAGTGGCAGGTGTCTGTATTGTAGTGGTACGTGTCTGTATTGTAGTGGTCGTGTCTGTATTGTCGTGCTAGTGTAGTGCCTGTATTATAGTGGTAGTGTCTGTATTGTGGTGGTAGTGTCTGTATTGTAATGGTAATATTTTTAGTGTAGTGTCTGTAGTATAGTGGTAGTGTCTGTATTGTAGTGGTAGTGTCTGTATTGTTGTGGTAGTGTCTGTATTGTAGTGTTAGTCTAGTGTCTGTATTGTAGTGTTGTGTCTGTATTGCAGTGGTAGTCTCTGTATTGCAGTGGTAGTGTAGTGTCTGTATTGTTGTGGTAGTGTCTGTTTTGTAGTGGTAGTGTCTGTATTGTAGTGGTAGTGTCTGTATTGTAGTGGTAGTGTCTGTATTGTAGTGGTAGTGTCTGTATTGTAGTGGTAGTGTCTGTATTTTCGTGCTAGTGTAGTGTCTGTATTGTCATGCTAGTGTAGTGTCTGTATTATAGTGGTAGTGTCTGTATTGTAGTGGTAGTGTCAGTATTGTAGTATAGTGGTATTGACTGTATTTCTCGTAGTAGTGTCTTATTGTAGTGGTAATGTCTGTATTGTAGTGTAGTTTCTGTATTTTAGTGGTAGTATAATGTCTGTATTGTAGTGGTAGTGAGTGTCTGTATTGTAGTGGTGGTGTCTGTATTGTAGTGGTAGTGTAGTGTCTGTATTCTAGTGGTAGTTTCTGTATAATAGTGGTAGTGTCTGTATTGTAGTGTTGTGTTGTGTCTGTATTGCAGTGGTAGTGTAGTGTCTGTATTGTTGTGGTAGTGTCTGTTTTGTAGTGGTAGTGTCTGTATTGCAGTGGTAGTGTCTGTATTGCAGTGGTAGGTGTCTGTATTGTAGTGGTAGTGTCTGTATTGTAGTGGTAGTGTCTGTATTGTTGTGGTAGTGTCTGTATTGTAGTGGTAGTGTAGTGTCTGTTTTGTAGTGGTAGTGTCTGTATTATCGTAGTAGTGTCTGTATTGTAGTGGTAATGTCTGTATTGTAGTGTAGTGTCTGTATTTTAGTGGTAGTGTAGTGTCTGTAGTATAGTGGTAGTGTCTGTATTGTAGTGGTAGTGTCTGTATTGTTGTGGTAGTGCCTGTATTGTAGTGTTAGTGTAGTGTCTGTTTTGTAGTGTTGTGTCTGTATTGCAGTGGTAGTGTCTGTATTGTAGTGGTAGTGTAGTCTCTGTATTGCAGTGGTAGTGTAGTGTCTGTATTGTTGTGGTAGTGTCTGTATTGTAGTGGTAGTGTAGTGTCTGTAGTATAGTGGTAGTGTCTGTATTGTAGTGGTAGTGTCTGTATTGTAGTGGTAGTGTCTGTATTGTAGTGTAGTGTCTGTATTGTAGTGGTAGTGTCTGTATTATCGTAGTAGTGTCTGTATTGTAGTGGTAATGTCTGTATTGTAGTGTAGTGTCTGTATTTAAGTGGTGGTGTAGTGTCTGTATTGTAGTGGAAGTGTAGTGTCTGTATTGTAGTGGTAGTGTCTGTATTATCGTGGTAGTGTCTGTATTGTAGAGGTAATATCTGTATTGTAGTGTAGTGTCTGCATTTTAGTGGTAATGTCTGTATTGTAGTGGTAGTGTAGTGTCTTTATTGTAGTGTTGTGTCTGTATTGCAGTGGTAGTGTCTGTATTGTAGTGGTAGTGTAGTCTCTGTATTGCAGTGGTAGTGTAGTGTCTGTATTGTTGTGGTAGTGTCTGTTTTGTAGTGGTAGTGTCTGTTTTGTAGTGGTAGTGTCTGTAGTATAGTGGTAGTGTCTGTATTGTAGTGGTAGTGTCTGTATTGTAGTGTAGTGTCTGTATTGTAGTGGTAGTGTCTGTAGTATAGTGGTAGTGTCTGTATTGTAGTGGTAGTGTCTGTATTGTAGTGTAGTGTCTGTATTGTAGTGGTAGTGTCTGTATTATCGTGGTAGTGGCTGTATTATCGTGGTAGTGTCTGTATTTTAGTGGTAATGTCTGTATTGTAGTGTAGTGTCTGTATTGTAGTGATGGTGTAGTGTCTGTATTGCAGTGGTAGTGTAGTGTCTGTATTGTTGTGGTAGTGTCTGTTTTGTAGTGGTAGTGTCTGTATTGTAGTGGTAGTGTCTGTAGTATAGTGGTAGTGTCTGTATTGTAGTGGTAGTGTCTGTATTGTAGTGTAGTGTCTGTATTGTAGTGTAGTGTCTGTATTGTAGTGGTAGTGTCTGTATTATCGTAGTAGTGTCTGTATTGTAGTGGTAATGTCTGTATTGTAGTGTAGTGTCTGTATTTAAGTGGTGGTGTAGTGTCTGTATTGTAGTGGTAGTGTCTGTATTATCGTGGTAGTGTCTGTATTATCGTGGTAGTGTCTGTATTGTAGTGGTAATATCTGTATTATAGTGTAGTGTCTGTATTTTAGTGGTAGTGTCTGTATTGTAGTGGTGGTGTAGTGTCTGTATTGTAGTGTTGTGTCTGTATTGCAGTGGTAGTGTCTGTATTGTAGTGGTAGTGTAGTCTCTGTATTGCAGTGGTAGTGTAGTGTCTGTATTGTTGTGGTAGTGTCTGTTTTGCAGTGGTAGTGTCTGTACTGTAGTGGTAGTGTCTGTAGTATAGTGGTAGTGTCTGTATTGTAGTGGGAGTGTCTGTATTGTAGTGTAGTGTCTGTTTTGTAGTGGTAGTGTCTGTAGTATAGTGGTAGTGTCTGTATTGTAGTGGTAGTGTCTGTATTGTAGTGTAGTGTCTGTATTGTAGTGGTAGTGTAGTGTCTGTATCGGAGTGGTAATGTCTGTATTGTAGTGTAGTGTCTGTATTGTAGTGGTAGTCTTGTGTCTGCATTGTAGTGGTAGTGTAGTGTCTGTATTGTAGTGGTAGTGTCTGTAGTATAGTGGTAGTGTCTGTATTGTAGTGGTAGTGTCTGTATTATCGTGGTAGTGTCTGTATTATCCTGGTAGTGTCTGTATTGTAGTGGTAATGTCTGTATTGTAGTGTAGTGTCTGTATTGTAGTGGTAGTGTAGTGTCTGTATTGTAGTGGTAGTGTAGTGTCTGTATTGCAGTGGTAGTGTAGTGTCTGTATTGTTGTGTTAGTGTCTGTTTTGTAGTGGTAGTGTATGTATTGTAGTGGTAGTCTTGTGTCTGCATTGTAGTGGTAGTGTAATGTCTGTATTGTAGTGGTAGTGTCTGTAGTATAGTGGTAGTGTCTGTATTGTAGTGGTAGTGTCTGTATTATCGTGGTAGTGTCTGTATTATCCTGGTAGTGTCTGTATTGTAGTGGTAATGTCTGTATTGTAGTGGTCGTGTCAGTATTTTAGTGCTAGTGTAGTGTCTGTATTGTCGTGCTAGTGTAGTGTCTGTATTATAGTGGTAGTGTCTGTATTGTAGTGGTAGTGTCTGTATTGTAATGGTAATATTTTTAGTGTAGTGTCTGTAGTATAGTGGTAGTGTCTGTATTGTAGTGGTAGTGTCTGTATTGTTGTGGTAGTGTCTGTATTGTAGTGGTAGTGTAGTGTCTGTTTTGTAGTGGTAGTGTCTGTATTGTAGTGGTAATATCTGTATTGTAGTGTAGTGTCTGTATTTTAGTGGTAGTGTCTGTATTGTAGTGGTAGTGTAGTGTCTGTATTGTAGTGTTGTGTCTGTATTGCAGTGGTAGTGTCTGTATTGTAGTGGTAGTGTAGTGTCTGTATTGTAGTGTTGTGTCTGTATTGCAGTGGTAGTCTCTGTATTGCAGTGGTAGTGTAGTGTCTGTTTTGTAGTGGTAGTGTCTGTATTGTTGTGGTAGTGTCTGTATTGTAGTGGTAGTGTCTGTATTGTAGTGGTAGTGTCTGTTTTGTAGTGGTAGTGTCTGTTTTGTAGTGGTAGTGTCTGTATTGTAGTGGTAGTGTCTGTACTGTAGTGGTAGTGTCTGTTTTGTAGTGGTAGTGTCTGTATTGTAGTGGTAGTGTAGTGTCTGTATTGTAGTGGTAGTGTCTGTTTTGTAGTGGTAGTGTCTGTATTGTAGTGGTAGTGTCTGTATTGTAGTGGTAGTGTCTGTTTTGTAGTGGTAGTGTCTGTTTTGTAGTGGTAGTGTCTGTATTGTAGTGGTAGTGTCTGTATTGTAGTGGTAGTGTCTGTATTGTAGTGGTAGTGTCTGTATTGTATTAGTAGTGTCTGTATTTTCGTGCTAGTGTAGTGTCTGTATTGTCATGCTAGTGTAGTGTCTGTATTATAGTGGTAGTGTCTGAATTGTAGTGGTAGTGTCTGTATTGTAGTATAGTTGTAGTGACTGTATTATCGTAGTAGTGTCTTATTGTAGTGGTAATGTCTGTATTGTAGTGTAGTTTCTGTATTTTAGTGGTAGTATAATGTCTGTATTGTAGTGGTAGTGAGTGTCTGTATTGTAGTGGTGGTGTCTGTATTGTAGTGGTAGTGTAGTGTCTGTATTCTAGTGGTAGTTTCTGTATTATAGTGGTAGTGTCTGTATTGTAGTGTTGTGTTGTGTCTGTATTGCAGTGGTAGTGTAGTGTCTGTTTTTTTTGTGGTAGTGTCTGTTTTGTAGTGGTAGTGTCTGTATTGCAGTGGTAGTGTCTGTATTGCAGTGGTAGGTGTCTGTATTGTTGTGGTAGTGTCTGTATTGTTGTGGTAGTGTCTGTATTGTAGTGGTAGTGTAGTGTCTGTTTTGTAGTGGTAGTGTCTGTATTATTGTAGTAGTGTCTGTATTGTAGTGGTAATGTCTGTATTGTAGTGTAGTGTCTGTATTTTAGTGGTAGTGTAGTGTCTGTAGTATAGTGGTAGTGTCTGTATTGTAGTGGTAGTGTCTGTATTGTTGTGGTAGTGTCTGTATTGTAGTGGTAGTGTAGTGTCTGTTTTGTAGTGTTGTGTCTGTATTGCAGTGGTAGTGTCTGTATTGTAGTGGTAGTGTAGTCTCTGTATTGCAGTGGTAGTGTAGTGTCTGTATTGTTGTGGTAGTGTCTGTTTTGTAGTGGTAGTGTCTGTATTGTAGTGGTAGTGTCTGTAGTATAGTGGTAGTGTCTGTATTGTAGTGGTAGTGTCTGTATTGTAGTGTAGTGTCTGTATTGTAGTGGCAGTGTCTGTATTATCGTAGTAGTGTCTGTATTGTAGTGGTAATGTCTGTATTGTAGTGTAGTGTCTGTATTTTAGTGGTGGTGTAGTGTCTGTATTGTAGTGGAAGTGTAGTGTCTGTATTGTAGTGGTAGTGTCTGTATTATCGTGGTAGTGTCTGTATTGTAGTGGTAATATCTGTATTGTAGTGTAGTGTCTGCATTTTAGTGGTAGTGTCTGTATTGTAGTGGTAGTGTAGTGTCTGAATTGTAGTGTAGTGTCTGTATTTTAGTGGTAGTGTCCGTATTGTAGTGGTAGTGTAGTGTCTGTATTGTAGTGTTGTGTCTGTATTGCAGTGGTAGTGTCTGTATTGTAGTGGTAGTGTAATCTCTGTATTGCAGTGGTAGTGTAGTGTCTTTATTGTTGTGGTAGTGTCTGTTTTGTAGTGGTAGTGTCTGTATTGTAGTGGTAGTGTCTGTAGTATAGTGGTAGTGTCTGTATTGTAGTGGTAGTGTCTGTATTGTAGTGTAGTGTCTGCATTGTAGTGGTAGTGTCTGTAGTATAGTGGTAGTGTCTGTATTGTAGTGGTAGTGTCTGTATTGTAGTGTAGTGTCTGTATTGTAGTGGTAATGTCTGTATTGTAGTGTAGTGTCTGTATTGTAGTGGTAGTCTTGCGTCTGCATTGTAGTGGTAGTGTAGTGTCTGTATTGTAGTGTTAGTGTATGTATTGTAGTGTTAGTGTCTGTATTGTAGTGGTAGTGTAGTGTCTGTAGTATAGTGGTAGTGTCTGTATTGTAGTGGTAGTGTAGTGTCTGTATTGTAGTGTTGTGTCTGTATTGCAGTGGTAGTGTCTGTATTGTAGTGGTAGTGTAGTCTCTGTATTGCAGTGGTAGTGTAGTGTGTATTGTTGTGGTAGTGTCTGTTTTGTAGTGGTAGTGTCTGTATTGTAGTGGTAGTGTCTGTAGTATAGTGGTAGTGTCTGTATTGTAGTGGTAGTGTCTGTATTGTAGTGTAGTGTCTGTATTGTAGTGGTAGTGTCTGTAGTATAGTGGTAGTGTCTGTATTGTAGTGGTAGTGTCTGTATTGTAGTGTAGTGTCTGTATTGTAGTGGTAGTGTAGTGTCTGTATTGGAGTGGTAATGTCTGTATTGTAGTGTAGTGTCTGTATTGTAGTGGTAGTCTTGTGTCTGCATTGTAGTGGTAGTGTAGTGTCTGTATTGTAGTGTTAGTGTCTGTATTGTAGTGGTAGTGTAGTGTCTGTAGTATAGTGGTAGTGTCTTTATTGTAGTGGTAGTGTCTGTATTATCGTGGTAGTGTCTGTATTATCGTGGTAGTGTCTGTATTGTAGTGGTAATGTCTGTATTGTAGTGTAGTGTCTGTATTGTAGTGGTAGTGTAGTGTCTGTATTGTAGTGGTAGGGTAGTGTCTGTATTGTTGTGTTAGTGTCTGTTTTGTAGTGGTAGTGTCTTTAGTATAGTGGTAGTGTCTGTATTGTAGTGGTAGTGTAGTCTCTGTATTGCAGTGGTAGTGTAGTGTCTGTATTGTTGTGGTAGTGTCTGTTTTGTAGTGGTAGTGTCTGTATTGTAGTGGTAGTGTCTGTAGTATAGTGGTAGTGTCTGTATTGTAGTGGTAGTGTCTGTATTGTAGTGTAGTGTCTGTATTGTAGTGGCAGTGTCTGTATTATCGTAGTAGTGTCTGTATTGTAGTGGTAATGTCTGTATTGTAGTGTAGTGTCTGTATTTTAGTGGTGGTGTAGTGTCTGTATTGTAGTGGAAGTGTAGTGTCTGTATTGTAGTGGTAGTGTCTGTATTATCGTGGTAGTGTCTGTATTGTAGTGGTAATATCTGTATTGTAGTGTAGTGTCTGCATTTTAGTGGTAGTGTCTGTATTGTAGTGGTAGTGTAGTGTCTGAATTGTAGTGTAGTGTCTGTATTTTAGTGGTAGTGTCCGTATTGTAGTGGTAGTGTAGTGTCTGTATTGTAGTGTTGTGTCTGTATTGCAGTGGTAGTGTCTGTATTGTAGTGGTAGTGTAATCTCTGTATTGCAGTGGTAGTGTAGTGTCTTTATTGTTGTGGTAGTGTCTGTTTTGTAGTGGTAGTGTCTGTATTGTAGTGGTAGTGTCTGTAGTATAGTGGTAGTGTCTGTATTGTAGTGGTAGTGTCTGTATTGTAGTGTAGTGTCTGTATTGAAGTGGTAGTGTCTGTAGTATAGTGGTAGTGTCTGTATTGTAGTGGTAGTGTCTGTATTGTAGTGTAGTGTCTGTATTGTAGTGGTAATGTCTGTATTGTAGTGTAGTGTCTGTATTGTAGTGGTAGTCTTGTGTCTGCATTGTAGTGGTGGTGTAGTGTCTGTATTGTAGTGTTAGTGTCTGTATTGTAGTGTTAGTGTCTGTATTGTAGTGGTAGTGTAGTGTCTGTAGTATAGTGGTAGTGTCTGTATTGTAGTGGTAGTGTAGTGTCTGTATTGTAGTGTTGTGTCTGTATTGCAGTGGTAGTGTCTGTATTGTAGTGGTAGTGTAGTCTCTGTATTGCAGTGGTAGTGTAGTGTCTGTATTGTTGTGGTAGTGTCTGTTTTGTAGTGGTAGTGTCTGTATTGTAGTGGTAGTGTCTGTAGTATAGTGGTAGTGTCTGTATTGTAGTGGTAGTGTCTGTATTGTAGTGTAGTGTCTGTATTGTAGTGGTAGTGTCTGTAGTATAGTGGTAGTGTCTGTATTGTAGTGGTAGTGTCTGTATTGTAGTGTAGTGTCTGTATTGTAGTGGTAGTGTAGTGTCTGTATTGGAGTGGTAATGTCTGTATTGTAGTGTAGTGTCTGTATTGTAGTGGTAGTCTTGTGTCTGCATTGTAGTGGTAGTGTAGTGTCTGTATTGTAGTGTTAGTGTCTGTATTGTAGTGGTAGTGTAGTGTCTGTAGTATAGTGGTAGTGTCTGTATTGTAGTGGTAGTGTCTGTATTATCGTGGTAGTGTCTGTATTATCGTGGTAGTGTCTGTATTATCGTGGTAGTGTCTGTATTGTAGTGGTAATGTCTGTATTGTAGTGTAGTGTCTGTATTGTAGTGGTAGTGTAGTGTCTGTATTGTAGTGGTAGGGTAGTGTCTGTATTGTTGTGTTAGTGTCTGTTTTGTAGTGGTAGTGTCTGTAGTATAGTGGTAGTTTCTGTATTGTATTGGTAGTGTAGTCTCTGTATTGCAGTGGTAGTGTAGTGTCTGTATTGTTGTGGTAGTGTCTGTTTTGTAGTGGTAGTGTCTGTATTGTAGTGGTAGTGTCTGTAGTATAGTGGTAGTGTCTGTATTGTAGTGGTAGTGTCTGTATTGTAGTGTAGTGTCTGTATTGTAGTGGTAGTGTCTGTAGTATAGTGGTAGTGTCTGTATTGTAGTGGTAGTGTCTGTAAAGTAGTGTAGTGTCTGTATTGTAGTGGTAGTGTAGTGTCTGTATTGGAGTGGTAATGTCTGTATTGTAGTGTAGTGTCTGTATTGTAGTGGTAGTCTTGTGTCTGCATTGTAGTGGTAGTGTAGTGTCTGTATTGTGGTGGTAGTGTCTGTATTGTAGTGGCAGTGTAGTGTCTGTAGTATAGTGGTAGTGTCTGTATTGTAGTGGTAGTGTCTGTATTATCGTGGTAGTGTCTGTATTATCGTGGTAGTGTCTGTATTGTAGTGGTAATGTCTGTATTGTAGTGTAGTGTCTGTATTGTAGTGGTAGTGTAGTGTCTGTATTGTAGTGGTAGTGTAGTGTCTGTATTGCAGTGGTAGTGTAGTGTCTGTATTGTTGTGTTAGTGTCTGTTTTGTAGTGGTAATGTATGTATTGTAGTGGCAGGTGTCTGTATTGTAGTGGTAGGTGTCTGTATTGTAGTGGTCGTGTCAGTATTTTAGTGCTAGTGTAGTGTCTGTATTGTCGTGCTAGTGTAGTGTCTGTATTATAGTGGTAGTGTCTGTATTGTAGTGGTAGTGTCTGTATTGTAGTGGTAGTGTCTGTATTGTAGTGGTAGTGTAGTGTCTGTAGTATAGTGGTAGTGTCTGTATTGTAGTGGTAGTGTCTGTATTGTAGTGGTAGTGTAGTGTCTGTAGTATAGTGGTAGTGTCTGTATTGTAGTGGTAGTGTCTGTATTGTAGTGGTAGTGTCTGTATTGTAGTGGTAGTGTCTGTATTGTAGTGGTAGTGTCTGTAGTACAGTGGTAGTGTCTGTATTGTAGTGGTAGTGTCTGTATTGTAGTGTAGTGTCTGTATTGTAGTGGTAGTGTCTGTATTATCGTGGTAGTGTCTGTATTGGAGTGGTAATGTCTGTATTGTAGTGTAGTGTCTGTATTTTATTGGTAGTGTTGTGTCTGCATTGTAGTGGTAGTGTAGTGTCTGTATTGTAGTGGTAGTGTCTGTATTGTAGTGGAAGTGTAGTGTCTGTCTTGTAGTGGTAGTGTCTGTATTGTAGTGGTAGTGTCTGTATTGTAGTGGTAGTGTCTATATTGCAGTGGCAGTGTAGTGTCTGTATTGTTGTGGTAGTTTCTGTTTTGTAGTGGTAGTGTCTGTATTGCAGTGGTAGTGTCTGTATTGCAGTGGTAGTGTAGTGTCTGTATTGTTGTGGTAGTTTCTGTTTTGTAGTGGTAGTGTCTGTATTGCAGTGGTAGTGTCTGTATTGTATTGGTAGTGTCTGTATTGTAGTGGTAGTGTCTGTATTGTAGTGGTAGTGTCTGTATTGTAGTGGTAGGTGTCTGTATTGTAGTGGTAGTGTAGTGTCTGCATTGTCGTGCTAGTGTCTGTATTGTATTGGTAGTGTCTGTATTGTAGTGGTAGTGTAGTGTCTGTAGTATAGTGGTAGTGTCTGTATTGTAATGGTAATATCTGTATTGTAGTGTAGTGTCTGTATTTTAGTGGTAGTGTCTGTATTGTAGTGGTAGTGTCGTGTCTGTATTGTAGTGTAGTGCCTGTATTTTAGTGGTAGTGTCTGTATTGTAGTGTTAGTGTAGTGTCTGTATTGTAGTGTTGTGTCTGTATTGCAGTGGTAGTGTCTGTATTGTAGTGGTAGTGTAGTCCCTGTATTGCAGTGGTAGTGTAGTGTCTGTATTGTTGTGGTAGTGTCTGTTTTGTAGTGGTAGTGTCTGTTTTGTAGTGGTAGTGTCTGTATTGTAGTATAGTGGTAGTGACTGTATTATCGTAGTAGTGTCTTATTGTAGTGGTAATGTCTGTATTGTAGTGTAGTTTCTGTATTTTAGTGTTAGTGAGTGTCTGTATTGTAGTGGTGGTGTCTGTATTGTAGTGGTAGTGTAGTGGATGTATTCTAGTGGTAGTTTCTGTATTGTAGTGGTAGTGTCTGTATTGTAGTGTTGTGTTGTGTCTGTATTGCAGTGGTAGTGTAGTGTCTGTATTGTTGTGGTAGTGTCTGTTTTGTAGTGGTAATGTCTGTATTGCAGTGGTAGTGTCTGTATTGTATTGGTAGGTGTCTGTATTGCAGTGGTAGTGTCTGTATTGTAGTGGTAGTGTAGTGTCTGTATTGTCGTGCTAGTGTCTGTATTGTATTGGTAGTGTCTGTATTGTAGTGGTAGTGTCTGTATTGTAGTGGTAGTGTCTGTATTGTAGTGGTATTGTAGTGTCTGTAGTATAGTGGTAGTGTCTGTATTGTAGTGGTAGTGTCTGAATTGTAGTGGTAGTGTAGTGTCTGTATTGTATTGTAGTGGTAGTGTAGTGTCTGTATTGTAGTGTCTGAATTGTTGTGTTAGTGTCTGTTTTGTAGTGGTTGTGTCTGTAGTATAGTGGTAGTGTCTGAATTGTAGTGGTAGTGTAGTGTCTGTTTTGTAGTGGTAGTGTAGTGTCTGTTTTGTAGTGGTAGTGTAGTGTCTGTTTTGTAGAGGTAGTGTCTGTATTATCGTAGTAGTGTCTGTATTGTAGTGGTAGTGTCTGTGTTGTAGTGGTAGTGTCTGTATTGCAGTGGTAGTGTCTGTATTGTAGTGGTATTGTAGTGTCTGTAGTATAGTGGTAGTGTCTGTATTGTAGTGGTAGTGTCTGAATTGTAGTGGTAGTGTAGTGTCTGTATTGTATTGTAGTGGTAGTGTAGTGTCTGTATTGTAGTGGTAGGGTAGTGTCTGTATTGTTGTGTTAGTGTCTGTTTTGTAGTGGTTGTGTCTGTATTGTAGTGGTAGTGTCTGTATTGTAGTGGCAGTGTCTGTATTGTAGTGTAGTGTCTGTATTGTATTGGTAGTGTAGTGTCTGTATTGGAGTGGTAATGTCTGTATTGGAGTGGTAATGTCTGTATTGTAGTGTATTGTCTGTATTTTAGTGGTAGTGTTGTATCTGCATTGTAGTGGTAGTGTAGTGTCTGTATTGTAGTGTAGTGTCTGTATTGTAGTGGTAGTGTAGTGTCTGTCTTGTAGTGGTAGTGTCTGTATTGCAGTGGTAGTGTAGTGTCTGTCTTGTGTCTGTATTGCAGTGGTAGTGTAGTGTCTGTATTGTTGTGGTAGTGTCTGTTTTGTAGTGGTAGTGTCTGTCTTGTAGTGGTAGTGTCTGTATTGCAGTGGTAGTGTAGTGTCTGTCTTGTAGTGTTGTGTCTGTATTGCAGTGGTAGTGTAGTGTCTGTATTGTTGTGGTAGTGTCTGTTTTGTAGTGGTAGTGTCTGTATTGCAGTGGTAGTGTCTGTATTGTAGTGGCAGTGTCTGTATTGTAGTGGTTGTGTCTGTATTGTAGTGGTAGGTGTCTGTATTATAGTGGTAGTGTCTGTATTGTAGTGGTAGTGTCTGTATTGTAGTATAGTGGTAGTGACTGTATTATCGTAGTAGTGTCTTATTGTAGTGGTAATGTCTGTATGGTAGTGTAGTTTCTGTATTTTAGTGGTATTGTAATGTCTGTATTGTAGTGGTAGTGTAGTGTCTGTATTGTAGTGGTGGTGTCTGTATTGTAGTGGTAGTGTAGTGTCTGTATTCTAGTGGTAGTTTCTGTATTGTAGTGGTAGTGTCTGTATTGTAGTGTTGTGTTGTGTCTGTATTGCTGTGGTAGTGTAGTGTCTGTATTGTTGTGGTAGTGTCTGTTTTGTAGTGGTAGTGTCTGTATTGCAGTGGTAGTGTCTGTATTGTAGTGGTAGTGTCTGTATTGTAGTGGTAGTGTCTGTTTTGTAGTGGTAGTGTCTGTATTTTAGTGGTAGTGTCTGTATTTTAGTGGTAGTGTCTGTATTTTAGTAGTAGTGTAGTGTCTGTATTGTCATGCTAGTGTAGTGTCTGTATTGTAGTGGTAGTGTCTGTATTGTAGTGGTAGTGTCTGTAGTATAGTGGTAGTGTCTGTAGTATAGTGGTAGTGTCTGTATTGTAGTGGTAGTGTCTGTATTGTAGTGGTAGTGCAGTGTCTGTTTTGTAGTGGTAGTGTCTGTATTGTAGTGGTAGTGTAGTGTCTGTAGTATAGTGGTAGCGTCTGTATTGTAGTGGTAGTGTCTGTATTGTAGTGGTAGTGTCTGTATTGTAGTGGTAGTGTAGTGTCTGTATTGCAGTGGTAGTGTCTGTATTATCGTAGTAGTGTCTTTCTTGTAGTGGTAATGTCTGTATTGTAGTGTAGTGTCTGTATTTTAGTGGTAGTGTAGTGTCTGTATTGCAGTGGTAGTGTAGTGTCAGTATTGCAGTGGTAGTGTAGTGTCTGTATTGCAGTGGTAGTGTAGTGTCTGTATTGTAGTGGTAGTGTCTGTAGTGTAGTGGTAGTGTCTGTATTGTAGTGTTAGTGTCTGTATTGTAGCGTTAGTGTCTGTATTGAAGTGGTAGTGTCTGTATTGCAGTGGTAGTGTCTGTATTGCAGTGGTAGTGTCTGTATTGCAGTGGTAGTGTAGTGTCTGTATTATAGTGGTAATATCTGTATTGTAGTGGTAGTATGTGTATTGTAGTGGTAGTATGTGTATTATCGTGGTAGTGCCTGTATTATAGTGGTAGTGTCTGTATTGTAGTCGTAGTGTGTGCATTATTGTGGTAGTGCCTGTATTGCAGTGTTAGTGTCTGTATTGTAATGGTAGTGTAGTGTCTGTAGTGGCAGTGTCTGTATTGCAGTGGTAGTGTAGTGTCTGTATTATAGTGGTAATATCTGTATTGTAGTGGTAGTATGTGTATTGTAGTGGTAGTGCCTGTATTATAGTGGTAGTGTCTGTATTGTAGTGGTAGTGTCTGTATTGTAGTGGTAGTGTCTGCATTATTGTGGTAGTTTCTGTATTGTAGCAATAGTGTAGTGTCTGTATATAGTGGTAGTGCCTGTATTGTATTGGTAGTGTAGTGTCTGTATTGTAGTGGTAGTGTCTGTATTGTAGTCATAGTGTAGTGTCTGTATATGGTGACAGTGTCTGTATTGCAGTGGTAGTGTAGTGTCAGTATTGTAGTGGTAGTGTAGTGTCAGTATTGCAGTGGTAGTGTAGTGTCTGTATTGTAGTGGTAGTGTCTGTATTGTAGTGGTAGTGTCTGTATTGTAGTGGTAGTGTAGTGTCTGTATTATAGTGGTAATATCTGTATTGTAGTGGTAGTATGTGTATTGTAGTGGTAGTGTCTGTATTATCGTGGTAGTGCCTGTATTATAGTGGTAGTGTCTGTATTGTAGTGGTAGTGTGTTCATTATCGTGGTAGTTTCTGTATTGCAGTGTTAGTGTCTGTATTGTAATGGTAGTGTAGTGTCTGTATTGTAGTGTATTGTCTGTATTGCAGTGGTAGTGTAGTGTCTGTATTGTAGTGGCATTGTCTGTATTTTAGTGGTAGTGTAGTGTCTGTATTATAGTGGTAATATCTGTATTGTAGTGGTAGTATGTGTATTGTAGTGGTAGTGCCTGTATTATAGTGGTAGTGTCTGTATTGTAGTGGTAGTGTCTGTATTGTAGTGGTAGTGTCTGCATTATTGTGGTAGTTTCTGTATTGCAGTGGTAGTGTAGTATCTGTATTGTAGTGGTAGTAAGTGTATTGTAGTGGTAGTGTCTGTATTATCGTGGTAGTGTCTGTATTGTAGTGGTAGTGTCTGTATTGTAGTGGTAGTGTAGTATCTGTATTGTAGTGGTAGTAAGTGTATTGTAGTGGTAGTGTCTGTATTATCGTGGTAGTGTCTGTATTGTAGTGGTAGTGTCTGTATTATAGTGGTAGTGTCTGTATTGCAGTGGTAGTGTCTGTATTGCAGTGGTAGTGTAGTATCTGTATTGTAGTGGTAGTAAGTGTATTGTAGTGATAGTGTCTGTATTATCATGGTAGTGTCTGTATTGTAGTGGTAGTGTCTGTATTGTAGTGGTAGTGTCTGTATTGTAGTGGTAGTGTCTGCATTATCGTGGTAGTTTCTGTATTGTAGTGGTAGTGTCTGTGTTGTAGTGTTAGTGTCTGTATTGTAGTGGTAGTGTAGTGTCTGTATTAAAGTGGTAATGTAGTGTCTGTTTTATAGTGGTAGTGTCTGTATTGTAGTTGCAGTGTCTGTATTATCGTGTCAGTGTCTGTATTATAGTGGTAGTGTCTGTATTATAGTGGTAATGTCTGTATTATAGTGGTAGTGTCTGTATTACTGTATTATAGTGGTAGTGTCTGTATTATAGTGGTAGTGTCTGTATTATAGTGGTAGTGTCTGTATTATAGTGGTATTGTCTGTATTATGGTGGTAGTGCTGACAAGGATTGCCGTTCTTCAGAGTTGTGTTCAGTAGGTTTTAACCTAGCCACATTTTTTGACAAGATAAATTCAATTTAGTGCTTCTTGTTGGACAAGTTCAGGTAACGTTAGTAGATCCTCTGTTGGAAAATGTTTTGTCCTGTTTCCTGCCTACCGACGGCAGCCCTGGTGTTGTTGTTTGGTCACCCGGCTCGGGAGCAGCTGTAGGCGAGGTGTGGACAACATAATGGTATGGTATAAATAGAAATGAAAGCAGTCTGAGTATCATCTTACACAGCCATGCTGCCGCACACGCGTGTCGACTTCTTGTGTCTTATTAGAGAGTGCGAGGGAGTGAGAGAACGCAGCACAACATGTCAGTGTGTCATAGCCATCATCATCATCATCATGACAGTTAATATTGTAAGCCGACCCATATAACAAACACATCACGTGTTACTAGGAAGTGGGACAATACAACATGATACCAATGGCACACGCAGCAAGGCCAGTCTGTCACACACACACACACACACACACACACACACACAAGATAGTCATATTTCCGGCTGGCAGGCAGGCAATGTGTTCCTGGAGAGCTTGCAGGCAGGTAGGGATAGGGCAGGGGTTAGTAGGGTTAAGGTCAGGACACCAGGCCAGAACAAGGAAATAACATGTGGCCTTGGTGTTCGTTGCAGCATAAATAATATGCTGTAAGATAAAGTACACTATTAAGTTTGTCTATATATTTTCTTATACAGCTTCCAGTCTTGGAATATTTTTACATATTTAAAAAAAATCCTTTGTAATAAATAAATAAATTGGTATCTATGTGTTGCTGCATGTTTTCCTGCGCGTCCTCGTGGATTGTTCGAGTCATTATCTTGCCAGTCTGTTCACCACGTGTGCATACTGCGTGAGTTCATCATCACAATAAAACAATGACAAATCCTATTACCGATATATTATGAATCTCAATCTTCATTAACCCGGCTAAAGCTGCTCATAACTTTACAAATATCATCACCTTTCTTCCTGCAAAAAGCATTTTTCAAAAACCCCAGGAGCAGATCAAAACTCAACTTCAACTGTTGAAATGATTGTGAGAAATAATAATGACACACACACACAAACCTGCATCGTAGAAGGTGTCCAGCACCGAGGTCTCTCCAAAGTCCAGTCGCCCGAAGGTGACGGTGGTCAGCAGAGCGCTCTCTGCATCACAGGCTCTCTGCAGACACTGGAGTGCCCCCGACTCGGGGCTGGTCGCCAGCACTGCCTTCAGCCCATCGTTCAGCACATAGACTGCCCTCAGGGAGCGCTGCTTGGTGGAGGGGCTTGGGCTGGACACATTCTCCCGGTCCACAGACCCTACAAACACTCCCTCACGACTCTCCCCCCCTCCTCCTCGACCCTCTCCCCCTGCCTCGGTCGCCAGCGCACTCTGACCAGCCGTGTCCATGGCCCCAGGGATGAAAGCGGAGTTCGTCTCGCTCTTCCTCGGTTTTCCTCTCCTCCTGAGGATTGGAGCTGAGCTAGTGTCTCAGTGCATCTGTTGCCTGGGGAGTCGTGTGGGTCTGAGTCTGTCCACTGACTGAACCTCACACATCATTTCCTTACTGTGTTACCAACCAGACCAGATCAGGCTAGTTCAACACTATCACACAGAGACGAGGGGGGGAGTAGTGAGCGAGCGAGAGAGAGAGAAGGAGAGTTATATGATGGCTCTGAGAAAATGTGTCAACAATCAGAAAGTCAGCAAACCGGCTGTCCGCTGCCTAGTGCCCGGTGGAGCATGTGAATCTGTCTATCCAGGCCTCTCCTCTCCGGTTCTGTCAGACGCTGCACCGCTTGTTCCCACAAATACTCACACGCTGGTCTGGACGGGGTGTGTGCATCTCCTCAGGCTCTGTCCTTCTACAACACACACACATACACGCTCTTCAAAACAGCTTATACTTCCCAGAGGTACTTAAAACAGCACACATAGACAGTTGGGTTGTAGAGCTCTCTAGCAGGGCTGAGGTGCCGCTGCAGCTAAATATAAAACACTGTCTGTCCTCTGATCTGACACCCCCAGCTAGCCAGCCAGCCAGCCAACACTCACACACACAGTCAAGTTATTTCGAGTTATGTCCACTGCCCCGAGGACATTCTGGACCTGTCGCACACGATCTCTGTCTTTAGTCGAAGCAACTCACAAGCGCAAAGACACACACAAATACATGCACACGCACACTACCTGAAGAGACAGAGATGGTAACACACACTTGCCTACAAAACATACACACACAGCAAATACAGCAGTTTAAACAAGCAAGAAAACAGCAGCCTGTGTCCGTGTGTGTGTGTGTGTCCATTGCTCTATGGAGACTCAGTCATGTTCTACCAGACTAATTAACTGAATCAACAGAGTAAAGAGCAGTGGAGTGGCACTAGACACACACACACACACATACGCTCACACACAAAACCAATGCACACACGTGTGTGTGTGTGTGTCCAGGTTGGGTTATCAGAGACACAGTAACTGATACCGTGGCTCTCCCTGGGGGTAGGGGGACAGACAGAGGCACACGGAAACAGCTTGGTTGATGTTTTTTTATTAAAATCGGCACACATCCATACTCTTCATCTTTAGAACACTGGAATATAAAAGTCTATTTTACTTTCCTGGAGAGCAATGACCAAGAAAAAAACAAGACACTTTATCTTTGTCATCTGAAAGAAAGAAAGAAAGAAAGAAAGAAAGAAAGAAGGGAAGGAAGGAAGGAAGGGAGGAGGGAAGGAGTCTAAAACCGGAAGGAAGGCCACAGTGAGGGGTTGCAATGGAAACCTTGTAATTTGACACACACAGACACAAAGAGGAGGAATAGGTATTCCAGGTGTTTGAGTACCGTGGTGACAGACAGGTGAGAACTTGAGGCCACTCCCCTGATGCAGAGCACTCCAATCAGATTGCAGTAAACAAACAAATAAACAAGCCTTTTCAACACAAACAAACTAACAGATCGTCTGTCATTTTTGTTGTTGTTTTTTGGCACAAACTAGTTCGGCTGAACCCTGCCTCGGGATGATGTTAAACTCAGTGTGTGGTGATGTCATCAGTGTGCGCAGCGGAGGGGTGAAGGGTCATTTAGCTAAACTCTTCTTAATCTGCTCCACCTCTATCTGAAAAACACAAACACCAAATGTATAGATAAGATAAAATTGCATCAGTAGTGAACGCATGTTGTTAAGCACTAGACAGGGAGCATCACCATGTGTGTGTGTGTATGTGTGTGTGTATTCACCTGTAGAGTAATGCGGATCCTCTTCTCCTCTTCCAGGTCACTAGACAACTGCTTCATCTCCTGCCTGGGACAGAGACAACACACGCACACACTATTAACACACACACACGCAAACTCATATGCACACGCACACACTATTAACACACACACACACACACCACTACCTGTGTTGGCTCTTCAGCAGTTCTACGGAGGCTCTCAGCTCTCTAAGCTGTCCTCTCAGCTCCTCCAGGGTGGGTGTCGGCCTACGCTCGGGGGAGGGGCTTAAACCGGAAGAGGTGTGGTTTACAGTTGAAGGGGGTGGGCTTGTTGAGTGGAGGGCCAGGCTTCCTGTGGAAAGTGGGGGGAGGACCGCAGGCTTGGGGGGCAGCAGACACTTACTGTCAGGTACCTGTGGGGTTTATCACAAATCAGGATTCATGAGTTAGCCAGCTAACTAACTGTCAGGTACCTGTGGGGTTTATCACAAATCAGGATTCATGAGATAGCCAGCTAACTTACTGTCAAGTACCTGTGGGGTTTATCACAAATCAGGAATCATGAGTTAGCCAGCTAACTTACTGTCAGGTACCTGTGGGGTTTATCACAAATCAGGATTCATGAGTCCTTCAACAACTTCACATTTTTTAGGAAAATATGCTTGAAATGGGCATGGATTGATTGTATTGTTCTATAGCTACCCATATCCAAGTCTAGGTTCATTAAGGAACCTGAAACCTTTTTTATTTCTCAATGTTTATCAAAGTTATTTGGCTAAATTGATTGTCCTGCTTTGTAGTATAACCCTCTGGGTATACACACACACACAACGTCCACTCTGATTCACAGTTAAGATGCAGGTTAATCAGGAAAACAATTCTTACAGTGATGGTGGGAAGTGCTTTCCTCTTAGAGACATCTACTGGTCTTGGACATAAGGAGTCCTGCTCCTCCTCCTTCTCTCTGTCCTTCTCACTCTTCTCCTCCTCCACCGCAGGAAAGTTCAGCAAGTCAATACTGGACAGAGAAGACTGGGAGAGAAGAGGAGAGGAAGTAGAGAGCGAGAGAAAGAGAGAGAGAGAGAGAGAAGGGTGTCATCAACACGTTACGG
This sequence comes from Oncorhynchus clarkii lewisi, assembly GCF_045791955.1. Taxonomy (NCBI): domain Eukaryota; kingdom Metazoa; phylum Chordata; class Actinopteri; order Salmoniformes; family Salmonidae; genus Oncorhynchus; species Oncorhynchus clarkii. Next base: position 16,028,504 of record NC_092157.1, on the reverse strand, counting down.
GAAAAAGTATGTGTATGTGTGTGTGTGTGTGTATGTGCAGGCACGTGCACAGATAGAGCCCTATGGGTGCTAGAGCATCTGCTCTTTTTATAAAAAATTGATTTGACTATGAAACTAGATGACTTCTCATAAACTCTGAATCTCGAATGATTTGACTATCAAACTAGATGACTTCACATAAACTCAGAATCTCATAATGTCCCCTCCCCCGACTCCTCCTCGTTTCATGCAGGAGCTATGTACCAGTGTAGGGAGTGAGTTTGAAATTAAAATCATCAGTAGTAGGTTACTTTGGAGTTGCTAGCATGTGCTGTCTCACGGTCAGGTACAGAGAAGGAGGCAACTGCAGTCCGACTGTCAGTAGCAGAACAAATTCAAATCAAGTAAAGACTAGCTTGTTTTGAAAGCATAGCCTAGATAAATAGCTGATTTATCTAGCCGACATTAGCGATGATCCGATGATAGCCCACTCCAGTAGTGGTTATAGCAAAGATACTTAACCTATCTCCCTTTAATCTTTAGTTATAGGTTGCTTAAAGGCGCTGCATGGTCAATCCGGAGTCTGCATTGGCCGTACAGCATTTACTGCGATACAGCCTCTGTAGAAGTTAGGACATTCATACTTCTTGCGCTTTGCGAATCAGAGCAGAGCTGTTGTGAAGGATGTTGTCAAGGAAGTATGTTTATACAGGAACTCCACCCCCCACCTACCGTCAACCAATCATGTCAATGCGGAGCTATACGGAGGAGCCACATTGTTACAAAATTTGGTAGGCACACGGTGATGCAGTATGGAACTCGATTTGGCCTCTGCAAGCCTCCAGGGGCTCCGCAATTACGTCACACCCTCAGTACGGAGCCTACGGATCCCATCGCTGGAGCAAGCATAAATTCACTTCTAGTCTACAATGTGTGATGAGTCAGTGTGTTTTTGCAAAAAATGTAGACTTCTGTTAAAACAAATAATGGAGAGTTTGGCTAGAGGAGCAGTAGAAAAGGATGAATGGAATTAAAGCTGGAATCTTAGTTGCTACATCCTTTTTGGACTTAGAAATGAATGATATGTACTCATTGATTTTTGAAGAATATAACTTAGAAATGCCTCATGAGCTTAGGTCAACTGTCATAACCCATCAGGACCCAAAATATAAGCTTGTTTAACTCCAATGTTTGTAAACAATGTAAATATAAACAAACACTGAAAAGCTTCAAAACATGGTTAAAACTATACATTTGATATCATGGATGGTCAGTCCTTGCATCTATAGCTCTATCTAGGAATTTGTTATTGTTTCAATTAAGGATTCTATCTTTAAGTAAAATACATTTGGCCGTGACTGAGTTTTTGCCCCGCCCCTCTGAAGCTACGGGTCCAATCACGTTCTGCGTTTGTATTATTTAACACGCATTCTGTTCTGAGTAGCTGCTGCTCCCTTCGTGCTCTCTGTCCTCACCCTCTTCTGAACCAGGATGATGTAGCCTATTGTATGTAGGCTAATATTTGTAGTGGCTGCCATATAATAACCATTACCCAGAGTTGCTGAAAAAGAACATGACTACTTTGACTGTCTGTGTCTTGCTTGTGTTTGATATCCAGTCTAGATAGCTGCATGCAACTCCTCACTTGAGTTTTGCATTGGGGCAAAAAAAACGATCTGCGAGTTTATAGGAACATGTTGCTCATGTCTTTCGTGTACAACATGTAAATGGCTGCATGTAACCTAACTCCCCTCCTGAAAAAAGAACATGAAATCACGCTTATGCTTAATAGCCTTCTGACGCATGAAATACGTAGGCTACACCAAACAGAAGCTTCATCGCTGATCAAGGAGGAGGAAGCGGCAGTAGAGCACTGAGCAGCAGCTACGTTGAGCACCGGCCCCACCAAAGGTCTGCGCATGGCCCCGTGTGTGTGTGTGTGTGTACACTCACTGTGCTGATGATCTGGGAGCGTGGTCTGCGGTCGAGGACTCTTGGTCTCATTGCGGTCGGATGGTTTAGTTTTTCTGTAGACAAGACTACAGAGTCCAAGTCAACCACATCTACAGACACACACACACACACACACCATACAACCATTATAATGCTAATCTATAGGAACAATTCTAACATTTAACCAGAGACTAGGCAATCAAACAAACAAACAAACACACACACACAGTGTCCTGATCTATAAGAAGGCTAGGGTTGCTAATTCCTTGCATATGGACAGAGAGAGGAAGAGAGAAAGAGAGATAAAGCCAAACCTCTGTCTCTTGAGTCAGCCGACTCCCTGCTCTGACTGGACTAATGTCCGGCCACATAACTGTCAAACTGACCCTGATTGGCCCCTTGTCCTGTCAAACTCACCAATATCTTTTGACCTGTCAAAGGCAGGATCTGGAGTCACAGCCCCACCCTCAAACTTAGGGCTCTCGCACCTGAACAGGTAGACCAAACAACAACTTTAGTGTGTGTTGATTTGTGTGTGTGAGTATGTGTGGGTGTGTGTGTGTGTGTGTGTACTGACGGTACAGTAGGAGGTCTCTCAGGTCTGTCAGGGCGTCGGGGAGGGAGGTGGGAGGAGCTTGTCTTTGGTGGGTGGGGCTTCTTTGGAGATTTGGATGGGAGGGTGGGCTTAGGGATCTCTCCAACCTTCACCTCCTCACCTACACACACACACAAGTTAACAAACACATACATGTATACGGAGAGGGTAAAATAGTAGGTCTCTGAATGGGAACGTCATACACACAGTCACACACGGTCAACATAGAGGTGAGGTGTCAGCCAGCTGAAGAGGTGGGGAGAGCTGCAGCATAAGGCCCAAGCAGGCTGAATAGGGTCCAAACAGGCTGAATAGGAACCAAAGCAGGCTGAATAGGAACCCAAGCAGGCTGAATAGGAACCCAAGCAGGCTGAATAGGAACCCAAGCAGGCTGAATAGGAACCCAAGCAGGCTGAATAGGAACCCAAGCAGGCTGAATAGGAACCCAAGCAGGCTGAATAGGGCCCCAAGCAGGCTGAATAGGGCCCCAAGCAGGCTGAATAGGGCCCCAAGCAGGCTGAATAGGGCCCAAGCAAGCTGAACAGGGCCCAAGCAGGCTGAATAGGAACCCAAGCAGGCTGAATAGGAACCCAAGCAGGCTGAATAGGAACCCAAGCAGGCTGAATAGGAACCCAAGCAGGCTGAATAGGAACCCAAGCAGGCTGAATAGGAACCCAAGCAGGCTGAATAGGAACCCAAGCAGGCTGAATAGGAACCCAAGCAGGCTGAATAGCCATATAGGGTAGTAGTCATAGAGAGAGCAGTCATAGAGAGAGCAGTAGTCAGGCTGCAGCAGGCATAGCAGATTATACTGGAATAGTGCAGTATAGTATTGGTAGTAGTTGTAGTATAGTAGTAGTTGTATAATAGTAGTACTGTGGTAGTAGTATGGGAGTACCTCTGTTGTCATCAGATCTGTGAGGCAGAGTTTAGTATTTGTAGTAGTACTATAGTACCTTTGTTGTCATCAGGTGGTCTATGAGGCAGGTGCTCGGGGCGCTCCGGGGGTACCTTTCTGACTTCCGATCTTTTCTCTACAGGTCACACAGGGGTCAGGGGTCAACTCAGGGAGACATTACTGACACTCCTCCCTAGATCTTTGGTTCTCCATCTTTGGTTCTCTCTCGTTCTATCTCTGTCTATCTGTCTGGTTTAATTTTCTCCATAGCTAACGGTTTCTGCCTCTCTCCCTTAAACACACTAACACACACAGAAAATAGAGGAGCGGATATGGAGATAGAGAGAGGATTGAGACGCACACAAAACAGTACCAGTGTCTGAGCGGAGAAGAGCAGAGAGAGGAGAGACAAAGGATTGAGATGGAGGATTGAGATAGAGGAGAGAGAGGATTGAGACAGAGGAGAGATAGAGGATGGCGATAGAGGATGAAGATAGAGGATGGAGAGAGGATTGCAACAGGAGAGGATGTGAGATAGAGGATGGAGAGAGGATTGTGACAGAGGATAGAGGATGGAGATAGAGGCTGGAGAGAGGATTGCGACAGAGGAGAGAGGATTGAGATAGAGGACGGAGATAGAGGATGGAGATAGAGGGTTGAGATAGAGGATTGAGATAGAGGAGAGATAGAGAATGGAGATAGAGGATATATAGAGGATAGAGGATAGAGAATGGAGATAGAGGATAGAGAATGGAGATAGAGGATAGATAGAGGATGGAGATAGAGGAGAGAGAGGAATGAGAGAGGAGAGATAGAGGATGGAGATAAAGGAGAGAGGATGGAGATAGAGGAGAGATATTATTGAGATAGAGGATTGAGATAGAGGATGGAGATTAGGGATGAAAAGGGAAGAGAGGAGAGGAAAAGAGAGGTGAGGATAGGGGGATTACCTGTGGTGTGTTTAGCTGAGGGGGCACTGGGGGGAGGCGGCTTCTTTGGTCTCTGCAAACACACACGTGCACATGCACACACACAAAGTAATTTTGCTCTCATGGAATTTCCTTCCTTGAACACTGCCAAAACAGCATAAATCCAATTCTATTGTGTGTCTTACCTCTTTCTCTACATCAGGAATTAGCAGCTTGACAAAGTTATCAGGGAAGACTCCCTTTCTCCCCCCTACCTCCCCCATCCACCACCCCGCGTCAGCACAGTCCTACAACACACAGAATTCACATACGCAGGTTATACGCATGCACACACCCCTATCTCACACACACACACACACACACACACACACACACACACACACACACACACACACACACACACACACACACACACACACACACACACACACACACACACACACACACACACACACACACACACACACACACACACACACACACCACATTCTGAAATTGCATTTTTGTCCCCTTGAGGTTAATCATTGGAATGTGATACAAAACGAGGCAACACTGTGCTTTAGGACCATGCGGACGCCTCCAAACGGTCGGGTAGGCTGTTTGGAGTATTAATCCGACTGGATAAAAAATAAATAATGATAATTATACCCCCCACTTCTAAAAGCTCCCCTGCACACACACACACACACCCTGTTAATGATGGAGATGATCTCTCCCTCTTTGATTGACAGCTCGTCTTCGTTCTGGGCGTCGTACGGGAAGATGACTTTACACAGCTCACGGCCTGAGAACCAGTCAGAACAAAGAGAAACTCTGAATCCCAAAAGTGTATTTCTAGCAAATCAAGAGACTCAGCATCGTTATCTTATTCTAGGTATGAATCAGGAAGTGAGACAGACTGTCCAATGAGAATCTAGTAGATCCCAGGCCCCTCATTCTCACCTTTCACCTTGCCCTCAGGTTCCGCCTTCATAGTTTCCGGGGCAACAGAGGGTGATTTGCTAACCTGTGCCTAGAGGAGTGGAGGGAAACACACACACACACACACACAAATACATAAATACATACCCATATATCTCCATGTGAAATAATCAGGGGGTCAAATCCGTACAGACTGGGCTCCGTGTGTGTGTGCGTGTGTATGTATAGTTGTGTGTGTAGTGTATAAGGGGCTGTTGTTATAAGGCTGGAACGGATCCCTACGCTATGTTTGTGGAACAAGAGTGGCTCTCCAACAGGAAACACACACACACAGAGCTTGGTCTGTCTCAAACACACACTTCTCTGTTTCACACTCAGTAAACCACCCACTCTCCCTCCCCCTCTCTCACTCTCCCACCCTTGTTCACTCTTTCTCCCTCCTACCCTTCCATAGCTCACTCCATCCCTCTCTCTCCACCCAGTCTAATCCGAGTTGTACTTAATATGAGTAGTGTGAGGCACACACACTCACCTACCCGTACACAACTGGTCAACCATCGTTAAAGTAACGTCAGACTGTGACACACAGCTGGATACTTCCTCAGCCCTCAGGGGAGGAGACATTCCAGTCTAGTACAGATGTTAACTCTAGACACTGTTTTTTTTTAGGGAGGGACAATCTGATCCTGCATCTGTGTCTAAATGCTACTCCCCAGAACTATCCATGGTAACCCCCCCCCCCCCCCCCCCCCCCCCCGCGCCCCCATTCATTAGAGAACTGAGACTACACTTCCCATAAACCATCACTACAGCCACCCGCACAGCAGGACAGGCTGCTAAACATCCTACACACACAAAGACACGCACACACCCTGACACGTACCCAAACTCACATACTCAAAACACACACACCGTGACAAACATAGATTAGCACACGCATACGCACCTTGACAAGACACACCCTGAAGAAAATGTAACCCTGCCATCATCCAGACAGTCCCTTTACAAAGCAGATTCAACACTAATACAGCGAGAGGGAAGAGAAAAAGACAAGAGAAAGAGAGAAAAGGAGAGAGATGTAGCTGTCTTACCCTCCACAGTGACCCAGTGTATGTCTGTGTGTGTACACGTCGGAGAAAACCCCCAATGCCTCCCTCTTCCTTCCTCCCTCCCTCCCTCACTCACTCCCCGTAGAGCTCTCTCTCACTGATGAAGGGAGTGTGTGTGTATGTGTGTGTGTGTGTGTGTGTGTTTGAATGTTTGTAATGAGAAGTACTTCCTCTGCTGTGAAACTGAAAGACAGGAAAAGGCGGAGCCTAGTCTGGACTTCCTTTCTCCCATTTACACACACAAACATCATACAGGTAACTGCCAAAATAAAGGAAACACCAACATAAAGTGTGTTAATAGGATGTTGGACCACCACGAGCCAGAACAGCTTTAATCCACCTTGGCATAGATTCTCCAAGCCTCCAAGAAATTCCATTATTTGGTGTTCTGTTGATGGTGGTGGAAAACACTGTTTCAGGCACCGCTCCAGAATATCCCATATAGTAAGTGTTCAATTGGGTTGAGATCTGGTGACTGAGACGGCCATGGCATATGGTTAACATCGTTTTCATGCTCATCAAACCATTCAGTGACCACTCGTGCCCTGTGGATGGTGACTATGGGGCATAGCAGCCAAAAGAATGGCATGCCCAGCATTCTTATACATGTTAATTGCTTAATTAACTCAGGAACCACGCCTGTGTGAAAGCATCTGCTTTCAATATACCTTGTTATCCTCATTTACTCAAGTGTTTCCATTGTTTTGGCAGTTACCTGTATATGCACTATTATGTGTGTGTATGTGTGTGTCACCTTCTCTCCCTCTGTGTCCATATCTTCAGATGCAGGTCTCAGTCTGATGGGCTGGTCTTTAAAGATGTCACCGAACCCGAACCCTCGAACCTGGAGACACACATTACCACTACTATAGTTAACACAACTACACTATTACTAACTAGTTAACACACCTACACTATTACTAACTAGTTAACACAACTACACTATTACTAATTAGTTAACACAACAACACTATTACTAACTAGTTAACACAATTACACTATTACTAACTATAGATACCACAACTACTGTTATAACATATTAAAGTTATCATGACACTGTTATTAAACCACACTTACCACGAGATAGATATATACACACACACACACACACGTTCAAAAGTTTCGGGTCACTTAGAAATGTCACAGGAGTGATAGTTGCTGATAATGGTCCTCTATACGCCTATGTAGATATTCCATTTTTTTTAAATCAGCTGTTTCCAGCTACAATAGTCATTTACAACATTAACAATGTCTACACTGTACTTCTGATCAATTTGATGTTATTTTAATGGACAAAAAATGTAATGTGCCTCTCCTTAAAAAATAAGGACATTTCTAAGTGACCCAAAACTTTTGAATGGTAGTGTCTATACAGTACCAGTCAAATGTTTGGACACACCTACTCATTTTTTATTTTACCTTTATTTAACTAGGCAAGTCAGTTACGAACAAATTCTTATTTTCAATGACAGGGATTTGGGGATTTGAACTTGCAACCTTCCGGTTACTAGTCCAAAGCTCTAACCACTAGGCTACCCTGCCACTCCAGTTTGATTCAATATCACATATGGAATCAAGTACTAACCAAAGAAGTGCTAAATAAATCAAAATATATTTTAGATTTGAGATTCATCAAAGTCGCCACCCTTTGCCTTGATGACAGCATTGCACACTCTTGGCATTCCCTCAACCAGCTTCATGAGGTAGTCACCTGGAATGCATTTCAATTAACAGGTGTGCCTTGTTAAAAGTTAATTTGTGGAATTTCTTTCCTTCTTAATGCCTTTGAGACAATCAGTTGTGTTGTAAGGATGGTATACACAAGATAGCCCTATTTGGTTAAAGCCCAAGTCCATGGCAAGAACAGCTCAGATAAGCAAAAAGAAACAACAGTCCATCATGACTTTAAGACATGAAGGTCAGCCAATACAGAATATTTCAATAACTTTGTGCAAAAACCATCAAGCATTATGATGAAACTGGTTCTCATGAGGACCACCACAGGAAAGGAAGACACAGAGTTACCTCTGCTGCAGAAGATAAGTTCATTAGAGTCACCAGCCTCAGAAATTGCAGCCCAAATAAATGCTTCACAGAGTTCAAGTAACATACATCTCAACATCAACTGTTCAGAGGAGACTGTTTGAATCAGGCCTTCATTGTCTAATTGCTGCAAAGAAACCACTACGAAAGGTCACCAATAAGAAAAATAAACTTGCTTGGGCCAAGGAACAAGCAACGGACATTAAACCGGTGGAAATCTGTCCTTTGGTCTGATTTGGTTTGATATTTTTGGTTCCAACCGGCATGTCTTTGTGAGATGCAGAGTAGGTGAACGGATGATCTCCCCATGTGTGGTTCCCACTGTGAAGCATGGAGGAGGAGGTATGATGGTGTAGGGGTCTTTGCTGGTGACACTGTCTGTGATTTATTTAGAATTCAAGGCACACTTAACCAGCATGGCTACCACAGCATTCTACAGCGATACGCCATCCCATCTGGTTTGCGCTTAGTGAGACTATCATTGGATATTCTACAGGACAATGACCCAACACACATCCAGGCTGTGTAAGGGCGATTTTACCAAGAAGGAGAGTGATGGAGTACTGCATCAGATGACCTGGCCTCCACAATCAGCCAACCTCAACCAAATTGAGATGGTTTGGGATGAGTTGGACTGCAGAGGAAAAAGCAGCCAACAAGTGCTCAGCATATGTGGGAACTCCGTCAAGACTGTTGGAAAAGCATTCCAGGTGAAGCTGGTTGAGGGAATGCCAAGAGTGTGCAAAGCTATCATCAAGGCAAAGGGTGGGTACTTTAAAGAATCTCAAATCTAAAATATATTTAGATTTGTTTAACACTTTTTTGGTTAGTATTGATTCCATATGTGTTATTTCATAGCGTTGATGTCTTCACTATTATTCTACAATGTAGAAAATAGTAAAAATAAAGAAAAACCCTTGAATTTTTTTTATATTTAACTAGGCAAGTCAGTTAAGAACAAATTCTTATTTTCAATGACGGCCTAGGAACAGTAGGTTAACTGCCTGTTCAGGGGCAGAATGACAGATTTGTCAGCTTGGGGATTTGAACTTGCAGTGTTGCTAGTCCAACACTCTAACCACTAGGCTACCCTGCCGTCCCAATGAGTAGGTGTGTCCAAACATTTGACTGGTAATGGAACACACACACTCACGATATAGATATAAACACTATGTGGCCAAAAGTATGTAGATACCTCTTCAAATTAGTGGATTTGGCTATTTCATCCACACGCGTTGCTGACAGGTGTATACAATCAAGCACACAGCCATGCAATCTCCATAGACAAACATTGACAGTAGAACGGCCTTAAAGAAGAGCTCAGTGACATTCAACGTGACACCGTCATAGGATGCCATCTTTCTAACATGTCAGTTTGTCATATTTCTGCCCTGCTAGAGATGCCCCCGGTCAACTCTAAGTGTGGATATTGTGAAGTGGAAGCATCTAGGAGCAACAACGGCTCAGCCGCGAAGTGGTAGGCCACACAAGCTCTCCGCCATTGGAACTGGAGCAGTGGAAACGCGTTCTCTGGAGTGATGAATCATGCTTCACCATCTGGCAATCTGACAGACGAATCTGGGTATGGCAGATGCCAGGAGAACGCTACCTGCCCCAATGCGTAGTGCCAAGTTTGGTCGCAGAGAAATAATGGTCTGGGGCTGTTTTTCATGGTTCAGGCTAGGCCCCTTATTTCCAATGAAGGAAAATCTTAACGCTACAGGATACAATGACATTTGAGACGATTATGTGCTTCCAACTCTGTGGCAGCAGTTTGAGGAAGGCCCTTTCCTGTTACATTGTGACAATCCCCCTGTGCACAAAGCGAGGTCCATACAGAAATGGTTTGTCCAGACAAACAGACAGATAGATAATAACCTTTTTGGGTTGAATCTCTCCGCTGTCAGAGCGACTCTCTCCGCCATCACTCTCACTGCCTGGACTGTCTTTACCTACACACGAAAGCACACACACATATGTGTGTTAAAATGACCATTTAATGCTTATAATTGCATTAAAAACCATCTCGAGTTCTGCAGAATCATATCACTGGATTTCCTTAAATAGCATTCAAATGTATTCATACGTATCTGCCATTTCATGCTAATAAAAAACATTTGACCAGTGATGCGTACACGTGCATGAGTGTGAGTGACTCACTGGTCCTGCTGCTGCGTAGCTCCTCCTGTGATGACCTAGTGGATGTGTCTAGTGAAGGGGGCGTGTCCTCCAGCTCTCTGGTGAAGTTGGAGGGAAACATCCCTGTCTTACCATTCAGACTGCCCTCCCACCAGCCCTCCTCCACCTGAACACATGAAACATGAAGGGAGAGTGAACTTATCTGAGGGTGGAATCAAAACCACAAGGTTCTGGTCGGGAGACCTGCACGCTATCAACGGCTCCAAGAAAGCTAGCTCCTGCGGGGAAGTTAATATACCTGCTTATGAATGAACGCAGGGTCACTACCGAATCATAATTTGGTTTAATAGGTCTGTCATGTGGCCACAAGAGGGAGCAGTAACTACAGTAAAGAGAAAGTTGAAAAACACAGCCAAACATACAGTCAGCCTCCCCTCTCACCTCCCCCAGTATGTCAGCCTCCCCTCTCACCTCCCCCAGTATGTCAGCCTCCCCTCTCACCTCCCCCAGTATGTTGATGACATCTCCTATCTTCAGCTCTAACTCGTCCTCATTCTGGGGAACATAGCTAAATGACGCCTTACACCTCCTTTGGCGGATCTGATCTCCTGGGGGGAACGCACACACACACACACACACATACACACACACACTATTTAATTATGTATTATGTTCACAAATATTATTTGTAGCCCACTGCACATATACTAAACAACATATACAGTGCATTCGGAAAGTATTCAGAGCCCTTTACTTTTCCCATTTTGTTAAGTTACAGCCTTGTTCTAAAATGTATTAAATAAAAACATTTCCTCATCAATCTACACACAATGCCCCAAAATGACAAAGTGAAAAAAGGTTCTTAGAAATGTTTTCCAATTTGTTAAATTTAAAACAGAAATACCTTATTTACATAAGTATTCAGACCCTTTGCCATTGTACCAAAAATTGTCTGCAGGCCGCGACCGGGAGGTCCGTGGGGCGACGCACAATTGGCCTAGCGTCGTCCGGGTTAGGGAGGATTTGGCCGGTAGGGATATCCTTGTCTCATCGCGCACCAGCGACTCTTGTGGCGGGCCGGGCGCAGTGCGCGCTAACCAGGTCGCCAGGTGCACGGTGTTTCCTCCGACACATTGGTGCGGCTGGCTTCAGGGTTGGATGCGCGCTGTGTTAAGAAGCAGTGCGGCTTGGTTGGGTTGTGTTTCGGAGGATGCATGGCTTTCGACCTTCGTCTCTCCCGAGCCCGTACGGGAGTTATAGCGACGAGACAAAATAGTAACTACTAACAATTGGGTACCACGAAATTGGAGAGAAAAGGGGGTAAAATTCACACAATTTTTTTGTTTGTTTAAAATATCTGCAGCATTGAAGGTCCCCAAGAACACAGTGACCTCTATCATTCTTAATGGGAAGAAGTTTGGAACCACCAAGACTATTCCTAGAGCTGGCCACCTGGCCAAACTGAGCAATCGGGGGAGAAGGGCCTTGGTCAAGGAGGTGACCAAGAACCCAATGGTCACTCTGATAGATCTCCAGAGTTCCTCTGTCGAGATGGGAGAACCTTCCAGAAGGACAACCATCTCTGCAGCACACCACCAAATCAGGCCTTTATGGTAGAGTGGCCAGACGGAAACCAGTCCTCAATAAAAGGCACATGACAGCCAGCTTGGAGTTTGCCAAAAGACACCTAAAGGACTCTCAGACCATGAGAAACAAGATTCTCTGGTCTGATGAAACCAATATTGAACTCTTTGGCCTGAATGCCAAGCGTCACATCTGGAGGAAACAAAATACTGAGTAAAGGATCTGAATAATTATGTAAATGTGATATTTCAGTTTTGTATTTTTTTAAATGTGCAAAAATGTCTAAAAACCTGTTTTCGCTTTGTCATTATGGGGTTTTGTGTGTAAATTGATGAGGGGAAAAAAACGATTTAATCCATTTTAGAATAAGGCTGTAACGTAACAAAATGTGGAAAAATTAAAGGAGTCTGAATACTTTACGAATGCGCTGTAATATATTGTCGCTGTCCAATGAAAACCTCTTATTTCCCATTAACGAACTTCATAAGAAATGTTTTATTTTATTTTATGGCCCTAGAGTCATGAAATGTTTTTGTTGAGGGGATATATTTAAAAAAAAGGCTAAAATTAAGTTAGGAGGTTTTCATCAGATAGCGACGATACATAGTACTGTTAGTATAGTGATTAATTCCTTTAGTGAAAGGTTGAACTACAAATGTGTGCATGTGTGTTGTGAGAAGGACATAGGATAACCTGACCCTAAATCCATATCTCACTAATGGGATCTGTGTTTGAGCAGGGGGAATATAACCTATCTAAGGACCTGTGTGTGTATGTGTGTGTGTATGTGTATATGTGCATGTGCGCGGGGTGGGGGGGCTTACCTTTCCTGGCTGGTCGTAGGCTGGGCTCAGACACAGGACTTGCACTGCCATTGGAGAGATCAGACTTAGGCCCCACCTCTCTCTTCACATCCTTCTTTATCTCCTGGACAAAGACAGACAGACAGACAGACAGAGAGAGAGACAGACCGAGACAGACAGACAGAGAGAGACAGACAGAGAGTTTGTATGTGATCTGTATGTGTGATCTGTGTGGTTGTCTTGTGTCACATCTATCAACCAGATGCTGGAGTTGTATGTCTGTAACCCCGGTGACCTAACCCTAACCCTTAACCAACAGATGTGCAACAAGAGCCACACACACACCCTGGCTCAACTCTAACCTTAAAACTAGCTTCATGTCAACAGGCTGGCTCAACCCTAACCCTAAACCTAGCTTCATGTCAACAGCCTGGCTCAACCCTAACCCTAAACCTAGCTTCATGTCAACAACCTGGCTCAACCCTAACCCTAAACCTAGCTTCATGTCAACAACCTGGCTCAACTCTAACCCTAAACCTAGCTTCATGTCAACAGCCTGGCTCAACCCTAACCCTAAACCTAGCTTCATGTCAACAACCTGGCTCAACCCTAACCCTAAACCTAGCTTCATGTCAACAGCCTGGCTCAACTCTAAACCTAAACCTAGCTTCATGTCAACAGCCTGGCTCAACCCTAACCCTAAACCTAGCTTCATGTCAACAACCTGGCTCAACCCTAACCCTAAACCTAGCTTCATGTCAACAGCCTGGCTCAACCCTAACCCTAAACCTAGCTTCATGTCAACAACCTGGCTCAACTCTAACCCTAAACCTAGCTTCATGTCAACAGCCTGGCTCAACCCTAACCCTAAACCTAGCTTCATGTCAACAACCTGGCTCAACCCTAACCCTAAACCTAGCTTCATGTCAACAGCCTGGCTCAACTCTAAACCTAAACCTAGCTTAATGTCAACAGCCTGGCTCAACCCTAACCCTAAACCTAGCTTCATGTCAACAACCTGGCTCAACCCTAACCCTAAACCTAGCTTCATGTCAACAGCCTGGCTCAACCCTAACCCTAAACCTAGCTTCATGTCAACAGCCTGGCTCAACCATAACCCTAAACCTAGCTTCATGTCAACAGCCTGGCTCAACCCTAACCCTAAACCTAGCTTCATGTCAACAACCTGGCTCAACCCTAACCCTAAACCTAGCTTCATGTCAACAGCCTGGCTCAACCCTAACCCTAAACCTAGCTTCATGTCAACAGCCTGGCTCAACCATAACCCTAAACCTAGCTTCATGTCAACAGCCTGGCTCAACCCTAACCCTAAACCTAGCTTCATGTCAACAGCCTGGCTCAACCCTAACCCTAGCTTCATGTCAACAGCCTGGCTCAACCCTAACCCTAAACCTAGCTTCATGTCAACAGCCTGGCTCAACCATAACCCTAAACCTAGCTTCATGTCAACAACCTGGCTCAACTCTAACCCTAAACCTAGCTTCATGTCAACAGCCTGGCTCAACCCTAACCCTAAACCTAGCTTCATGTCAACAGCCGGGCTCAACTCTAACCCTAAACCTAGCTTCATGTCAACAGCCTGGCTCAACTCTAACCCTAAACCTAGCTTCATGTCAACAGCCTGGCTCAACTCTAACCCTAAACCTAGCTTCATGTCAACAACCTGGCTCAACCCTAACCCTAAACCTAGCTTCATGTCAACAACCTGGCTCAACCCTAACCCTAAACTTAGCTTCATGTCAACAACCTGGCTCAACTCTAACCCTAAACCTAGCTTCATGTCAACAACCTGGCTCAACTCTAACCCTAAACCTAGCTTCATGTCAACAGCCGGGCTCAACTCTAACCCTAAACCTAGCTTCATGTCAACAACCTGGCTCAACTCTAACCCTAAACCTAGCTTCATGTCAACAGCCGGGCTCAACTCTAACCCTAAACCTAGCTTCATGTCAACAACCTGGCTCAACTCTAACCCTAACTGTCCACAGTTAATGCAGTTATCAGTCAAATGTATTTATAAAGCCCTTTTTACATCAGCCGGTGTCAAAGTGCTGTACAGAAACCCAGCCTAAAACTCCAAACAGCAAGCAATGCAGATGTAGAAGTTAGTGTCTTTCCATTTCTTCTTACATAAACTATCACAAGACACTAAAGACCTGATGTAATGTGTATGTAATGTCCTACAGCTGCAACATTTCCTTCCACACACAAACACACACACGGCTGTGTAGTTCACAGTTCTTTAATGCATTTGTCACGATGCAGTTTCATAATCGCTGCCCTGCAGCTACTATAGCTCACTGGAGCAACGACACACACACACACACGCAAACACACAGTGTGTCAGAGTATAAGTGAGCATGTTTCTCTCTAGAAGGAAACCAAACTGAAATGACGAAGGGAAGAGGTCGAGATTTACAATGTCAGAACAGGAAACACCTGCTTACTGTACACACACACACACTGACAATTCATGGGACCCATCTGGTGAAACCCGTTCCCTCTGAGATGAATGTTCTCCAGCTTGGTCCCCGGGGAACCAGTATTTTTTCCATGTATTTTTGCAGCCCAGCACTATAACACACCAGGGGCTGTATCCAATAAAGCTGCACTATGTAACTTTTTGGGCGACCCGACAGAATTATTACATAGAAATGCGAGTTATTCTTAATGAAAAATAAAGTCTAAGAAGTGGTAGATAAGTTCTCTGTGTGATATTTCTATGCTTCCCGTTTTTAAGTTTCATTTTTGCATATTTTATTTTTTTATTTTGTACACCAGCGACAAACAGCTCAAAATACAATACCCATGTAATGTTATTCATCATGATCTAAATATCAGCACCTCTGTTCTAAGGCCCTGATTCACTGATATCCTCTCTGCACTATCAGCCAGTGTTCATGGTCTCCCTAATGTCTGGACTCCTTCACTCTCACACACACACACACACACACACACACACACACCACAGAGTGCATGGCATCTACAGTAAGTTCATAAGAGGAGTGAACAAATGCATACTATTGAGAAAGGGAAGAGAATCATAACACGCACGTGCGTACACACACACACACACACACACCACAGGGTGCGTGGCATCTACAGTAAGTTCATAAGGGGAGTGAACAAATGCACAATATTGAGAAAGGGAAGAGAATCATAACACACACGTGCGTACACACACACAAACACAGATGATGACGATGAGTTTTACAGTATTAAAAGCTGGATTAGAAAATAATGCTAGCTTGAATTTTGCGCTTTCTCTCATCCATCTCTCTCCTATCTTTCAGCTGTCCCCAGCACATTCTGTATGGCTCACTCCAGCAGAGACAACAAAACATACGGCTTAACTGTCCCCCCCCAACACACACACACACACACACACACACACACACAGTGAGTGTAATCTGAGTGAGCAGTGACATTCTGTCAAAAACATAACAGAATATTTCACTCATTATTATAGAATCAGTTTCTGGAGCAAAAGTTCAGCAGAACTCGTATCTGTTCTATTCTACAGTAGATGTCTATCATTGACCTTTGGGGGATACAGAAACACACAACAATGTGTTCCTGTTTGCCTGTATCATTTCTACTTCCTCTACTGGGAAAGGAAGTGGACGCTTCCCCCTTCACAACACACACATCACTGTGAGATACTGGTGTCAGTGTGCATCTCACAGTGCAGCATCTGGTCTCGCATCCAGGACATTCACAGAACATGTTTGTATGTTCTTCACAGTTCATTAGGCTAGCCATTACAGAATATTAAGAAAGAGTCAACAACACAACACAATATAGGAACAACAACATTGATGTGTGTGTGTGTTGTCGTTGTTACTCACCCTGACAAAGTTGTCTGGGAACAGCCCCCTCCGTCCGTCTATCTCTCCTTCCCACCATCCTCCGTCATCCTTCGTTACCTTGACGATGATGTCACCAACATGCAGACTCAACTCATCCTCCTGCTGAGCCTCGTAGTCAAACTCTACCACTGCCTCTACTGGACACACACACACACACACACACAAAAATACAAAACTATTTAGACTTGGACTAAAAAGGTAATTCTGCCACTTTTCAATTATCTCAGCACCATACCAGTGTCTATATGTGAAAATGATGTGTTTCTATGATCTGTGTTTAAAATGATAGGGTAGGATTAAAAGTAAAGAAAACAGTGATTTTCAAAACCTGCAACAAGTTTCTAGCCAGAGGGAGGGTATTTGATTGCTCCCTATGTCACCATGAATCTCAAACTGTTTCAAAATCACTTTTACAATTTTTACAACTTTTGATGATGTGATCAGGTTTAACTTCTTATATTACATATGTAGACACTGGTGTTTTGCTGGATAAAATGAAAATGAGGTTTAGAAAAGTGGTTTAGTTGCCCTTCAATAGCTAACAAATAGGACACCGAATTTGAAGAATGGGTAACAAACTTGGTTACTATTTATTGCTAAAGGCCTGAATCCTAATGTTCCTGATTTACGCAATAGTTGAGTTTAAGTGTATGCATCTCAAGTTAAGATTTCTCATTGGGCGCATACCTCTGTTTCTAAAAAGACAAATACAGAAATTGCTGTCATAGTTGTGTGGGTAGTGGTGGTAGGGAGGGGGGTGGATGTAACTATGGGAACGGTGGAATGAGAGGGAGGACGGCTATGACTCAATCTCCCTCCTCCTCGACCCCAACCCCTAAAACACCCTTACTCATTCTCTCTGTATCTATCTCTATCTACCTTGTGCCTCTCTGTACTGAGAGAAGAGAGGAGAGCTGGAGAGGAACCATAGGAGTGTAGCAACTAAGCCTGTAGACATAACACACTCCCACTCTGAAGTACAACACACACACACACCCAGCCCCACTCCCCCAGCATCTGTGTACTGGATGGGTCTGCTCTGTCCTGACCTTTCTCCAACAGCTGCAGTTAGTTTAGATAAGACCAAACCACACACTCCCACACACATATGGAAAAAATATGCCCTCTTTTTCTCACTCAAAACACACATTCTTGGTCATGGTACACACACACACACATTCTTATACACTCACACTCTGATTGGCTGGAAGCTTGATGACACACACTGCAGCTGCATCATGAATATCACCATCGCCATGTCTGGTTACCATGGGGACCAGGACTCCAACTCAGGGAGGGACTCAGGTGATGTCAGCGCTGGTGTGTGTGCAGGGGTGGTCCATTTTTAGCTTAGTGGGCCTGTCTAACTTGTTTGGGTTTTTTTGCGCGAAATTATACAAAAATGGACCGGTGTTGGGGCCTCAAAGAAAAAGATGGGCTGATGTGTTAGAAATGTGTGTGTGAATCTGTGAATCAGTGTATTATCAGTCACAGGTGGCTAAGACAGGCACTACAGGGACATAATGAACAGAGAAGAGAGGGGAAGAAGAAGAGGGGGCAGAGGAGAAGAGATGATTGCAAGAACAGAGGATGAAGAGAGGAGGGGATATGGCATAGCTACACACCAGCAGTCAGTGTTACAGTAAAGAGCATGAAGCTGCGTTCTGTTCTCTTCCTGTGTTCTCCCCCCACCTCTCCCTTGGGTTTACCGGGAGGAGCGTCACTACCACTCAGTAACTCTACAACTAAACATATTTACACTCAGTTAGGCTATATTCCAGCAAAGACAATGAGACGAGGAGAGAGAGAGAGAGAGAGGGAGAAAATAAAAATGTAAACGTGTCAACATCTGTAACTCATCAATGTCTTCTTACTCTGTCTGCTGCACACACACACACACAAACACACGCCCACGCATCGCGTTATGGCCATCAGGACACGCAGCTAACAAAAATACAGCCTACATTCAACATCTCTACTGTACAGTCTCCGGATGTGTCCCGTTGTGTTTCGGTTTATATCCGTTAAAATGTTAAATGGACGCATCACAACGGTTAGAAAAACCAAAACACATCATTGTCATCTCATCTTACCCATCTGTTCCCGTGACGCTCCGCTCCTGCTGCAGGGACTACCGGGTTTAACTGGAAAGACAGGAATCTTGTTATTTGGTGGACCGAGTACGACCCCCAGCCTCCCGCACGAGAGCTCCGTTATGAACGCGCTGCAGCGGGAGGAACGCGAGATGGAACCATATTCCTTCCGCTTTCTCCCCGGTCACACCAGAGAGCAGCCAGAAAGCGGAAAAGCGCTGATGTACAGAACGCTCTGTGCGCTCTGCCCTGCACTGAACTGCGTACCGCTTCTGTACCACAAATATCGCGAGAAATCACGAATCTTCCCCCAAAATATTAGGTGCGTTCCAGATACACAAACTATACCAGTTCTTTACAGGCGTATAATATTGATGTGGCTCCTCCTATGATAAACATACTCCAGGCATTGAACATAAAGATTGGATAACCTGCGCAGGCCTGTACATAATTTGGTGGCGTTCCATGCTGCCTTCATTGAAGACATGTTGGGAAGATTATCACATAGTTCCTCTAGAGGCCTGATATCAATTAGATCACAGATCTCTGCAAACGTGGACGTTGTGTTTACAATTGTATAACCGACGTCAGTGTGCTAGCTTAGCATATAGTGTTGACTCCCTGAACTTGCCTCGGACTGGGCTTTAGCCAAGGTCCTCTACCTCGCCAACAGTGTGAACCGTTTGAATTATACGAAAGGTAGCAATTGGATAGCTCCATCGGCAACATTTCAAGATAGCTATGGAGTAAGCCTATGATGTGTTCTTAACTCTGTTAAAATGGCAGGAACCCCGTTAATATGATGTAGATATCATTTGAACAACCCGACTAGCCTACAATGTAGGTTGTCTGGAACCCAGCCATCATGTAACATCTGGTTCAATCAGCTGCTTTGTTCTCAGCCTATAACACAGACTGGGGTATTGGTTTCTTGTTTCCACTGTAGTTTGTTACTCCAGTTGTTTTGAGAAAGGAGCAGGAGTTTCTACCAACTGTATCATAAAGATGGAAAGGTTGGAGAGCGAGAGACAGAGAGAGAATGGTTACAGTTGTTTGTATGCCTTTGGTACTTTTTTTTTTACAAGTATGTGGTACATTTTCACAACTCTTAGTACAACACTCCAAACTGGTCACACTTGTAATGCAGCCATTCTTTGATTAAAAACCTGTCATTGTGCATTCATTTGGATTGTAAACATTTCTCACCACACACCCATTGGTTCAAAATATAAGTATTGTATATTGTAAAATGTAATGAGAACATTGGTTTAATCACCAATACACAACATGATATATTTTCAATTTAGTCGTTTTAACTACCAGTTAATCCAATAGCAAACAATGCAAGATGTGAGTTTCAAATCGCCCTTAGAAATGCTGAAAGGAATAGTTTTCACATTAGGCAATAGACTTATATTACACAACAAAATTGACAGAAAATGTATAACTTCCATAATATCTAACCAATGTGTAATCAAAGGTGTGATCAATTAAGACATATTCTACAATCATCCATGCAAAAAATACATTTTATTTTTCAGATATATATATTGCAACAGGTGTTCTGTCTGTAATCAAATGTAAGAAATTAAATGAAACAAATTAAATTAATGAAAATTGAACAATGTTTAGTACGCATTCATTTGCATCAAGCATGTTTTGAGCATTTGGCCATAAATTCTTATTCACATCACAGTGAATGTCCTCATTGTTCATGTAATGTGGGAAAAACCTTTTGGCATGCTGAATCCAAGCTTGACATTGGTCTGCATTGATGTCGTCGCATGCCTCATCCATGGCCAGAAGGAGGGTTGGCGATCGTACACCTTCCACCTCCATGCTGAAAACAATTCCTCAATAGGGTTGAGGGAAGGAAAGTATGGGTTCAGGTACAGGTAGTCCTGTTTAGCTCAGTTGGTATAGCATGGTGCTTGCAACGCCAGGGTTGAGGGTTTGATTTTCACAGGAGACCAGTTTGAAGAAAGTAGGAAAATGTGTGCACTCACTACTGTAAGTTGCTCTGGATAAGAGTGTCTGCTAAACAACTTAAATGTAAATTGGAGATATGCCTGAACCACTTCTGCATGGTGGAACCTGATATTGTCCCATACAATGATATAGGTGACCCCATCAACTTGACAGGCCTGCTCAAGATCATTGACAAACAATCAGGTGTGCAGTGTTTTAGGATCCAAGTAATGGCCTACCACACAATCTTCAGTGATAGCTGCGTACATGGAGAGGCTTCATCCCCCACGTTGTCCAGGCACTTGGACCGTTGGCCAATGAGTTTCTGCCCACAGCGCTGAGTTTTGGCCAGGTTGAAGCCCTCTTCATCAACAAAGATGTACTGGTGATGGTTCACAACAACATCAAGCACACTGTCATGACGTTGGCCTGGGGGTAGGTTTATGACAGTCATAAATACCTCTTTACCCCTTTTTCCTCTCTCTACCCTACTGATTTTACATTTGCAAATCCCTTGGTTAACATAAAGATTCTGGGAACATCAGAAGGTGGGGGGAAATGAACTATATTCTGGTAATCCGACCAATTGAACATATGCGGTGGTACTTAATGAATATGATGTCAGTTCGGTTGTCATCTGAGACATTCTCATCAATGATAAGATGACATAAACTCTACAGTGGAAAGTCTACACATCAGAGTTATCGGATTCACAAGGAATTGTTGTTCAATTTCAAAGTTTGAATAGGAAATTATTCGTGATGGGATGAAATGTGATTTTGGCTTCTAAAATGTGAGATTTGGGTTTTCATAAGGTAGGGCTTTGCTCAATCAGTGGCCCGCCCCTGTGAAGGGACATGGGCTATAACACTTTTCAAACACGCCCTCCTCTCCCTTCCTATATAAAGCCTTTACGACAATATAACCCCCTGTTCCGAGGAGGTGAGGACGACGGTCCGATGTCAGAATGGTTCAGATAATAAATACAGAACGAAGCCAACATCAGCATGAGCTTTGGTTGCGAATGGTATGAACTTTGAACTCTTATTCACTACAGAAGTGATACCTCCTAGCCGTTGAGTTAGCAACAGCAGCTGCAAACGCAGGTTAGGAAGGAACAGACAGAGTATCCCGTCTACCACACAACGACGTTACTACAATGTATCCAATTGACCACCAGAGACATTCTTCAAAGGACAAAGGACTCGGCTTGGCAACACGGCCTTCCATCTACCACCAACCTACCGAAGCGCAGCTCAGAGTACATTTTTATTGCATTTTCCTTTTCCAAATGGGCGGTAATTTAGAATGCATAAGAAACTGTATTTACGATAGCACAGCTTTGCCTTTTGTTCCTCAGTCTTCCCACTCTTTCACTCAAACCCAGCCCCTTTTCTTTTGTGTCACAAGCTGTCATATCTTTTCCGCCCACTAGGGACTTTTTCCTTTATGACGTAATTTGTAATCAAGTTATGATTAATTATGTGTATGTGTAATTCTGTGTAATTCTGTGTGATTAGTAAATAAATAATTAAACCCAGTTTTGTATTGCTGATTCAACTTGTTAGCCAGGGTTCGTGAAGATAACCAAGAATTTACAACTTTCAGATGAGACTGAATTAAGGTGACGATTAATATTGACTCCTATTGATGTAAAATATTACTATGTCTATGTCTAAGAGTTTATTCGGAAGATAACAGCTCTATAAATATTCTTTCATGGTGCCCCGACTCTGCAGTTAATTACATTTACATGCTGTTGCTTCATGCTTCATGGAGTTCAAATAACAGGCACATGTCAACATCAACTGTTCACTGCATGAATCAAGCCTTCATGGTCAAATTGCTGCAAAGATATCACTACTATCACTAGACTTTCTAGGGCCAAGAAACACAAGTAATGGACATTAGACCGGTGGAAATCTGTCATTTGGTCTGATGAGTCTAAATTTGAGATTTTTGGTTCCAACCGCCGTGTGTTTGTGAGACACATAGGTGAACGGATGATCTCCGCATGTGTGGTTCCCACTGTGAAGCATGGAGGAGGAGGTGTGATGGTGTGGGGGTGCTTTGCTGGTGACACTGTCAGTGATTTATTTAGAATTCAAGGCACACTTAACCAGCATGGCTACCACAGCATTTTGCAGCAATATGCCATCCCATCTGGTTTGCGCTTATTGGGACTATAATTTGTTTTTCAACAAGACAATGACCCAAAATACACCTCCAGGCTGTGTGGGGGTTATTTGACCAAGGAGAGTGATGGGGTGCTGTATCAGATGATCTGGCCTCCACAATCACCTTTCCGAAACCCAATTGAGATGGTTTGGGATGAGTTGGACCGAAAGGGTGAAGGAAAAGCAGCCAACAAGTGCTCAGCATATGTAGGAACACCTTCAAGACTGTTGGAAAAGCATTCCAGGTGAAGCTGGTTGAGAGAATGCCAAGAGTGTGCAAAGCTGTCATCAAGGCAAAGGGTGGCTACTTTGAAGATTCTCAAGTCTCAAACTCATTTTTGGTTACTACACGATTCCATGTGTTACTTCATAGTGTTGATGTCTTCACTATTATTCTACAATGTAGAAAATAGTAAAAATAAAGAAAATCCATTGAATGAGTAGGTGTGTCCAAACCTTTGACTAGTACTGTATATATAAATAGCCTATATAAAAGGCCTAACACCAGAGAGATAGAGAAAGAGATATGCAGGTGGCATGCTACGACACCGACATGCATTTCTTTATGTCAGAAGGCTACTGCGTCTGCTATACAGTTATAGACGTACGGTAATTTGTTAATTTTCTGTCCAAATATTTTTTTATAAAGATAAGCATTATATTGTTAGATTATAAGAGTAACTCTGATAGGCCTGAAACAGCCTTCCTCACCTCAAGTTCAATTGTCAGAGTCAGTGTGAATACTACCTCTGAGGGTTTAGAGATTGAGGTAGTCACCTCATACAAGTATTTGGGAGTATGGCTAGATGGTGCACTGTCCTTCTCTCAGCACATATCAAAGCTGTAGGCTAAAGTTAAATCTAGACTTGGTTTCCTCTATCGTAATGGCTCCTCTTTCACCACAGCTGCCAAACTAACCCTGATTCAGATGACCATCCTACCCATGCTAGATTACCTAGACGTAATTTATAGATCGGCTGGTAACGGTGCTCTCGAGCGGCTAGATGTTCTGTACCATTCGGCCATGGTAGGATGCTCCTTATAGGACACATCACTGCACTCTATACTCCTCTGTAAACTGGTCATCTCTGTATACCTGTCGCAAGACCCACTGGTTGATTCTTATTTATAAAACTCTCTTATGCCTCACTCCCCCCTATCTGAGATACCTATTGCAGCCCTCATCCTCCACATACAACACCCGTTCTGCCAGTCACATTCTGTTGAAGGTCCCCAAAGCACACACATCCTCTTTTCAGTTCGCTGTAGCAAGCGACTGGAACCAGCTGCAAAAAACACTCAAACTGGACCGTTTTATCTCCATCTCTTCATTCACAGACTCAATCATGGACACTCTTACTGACAGTTGTGGCTGCTTTGCATGATGTATTGTTGTCTCTACCTTCTTACCCGTTGTGCTGTTGTCTGTGCCCAATAATGTTTGTACCATGTTTTGTGCTGCTACCATGTTGTTGTCATGTTGTGTTGCTACCATGTTGTTGTCATGTTGTGTTGTTACCATGTTGTTGTCATGTTGTGCTGCTACCATGCTGTGTTGCTGCTTGTAGTGTTGTGGTGTCTCTCTTGTCGTGATGTGTGTTTTCTCCTATATTTTTTATTTAATTTTTAATTTTTAATCTCAGCCCACATCCCCGCAGGAGGCCTTCTGTCTTCTGGTAGGCCGTCATTGTAAATAAGAATTTGTTCTTAACTGACTTGCCAAGTTAAACAAAGATTAAAAATAAAACATGTTGGAGCACCGGGGCGCACTGCCTTCATATCATAGGCCTGTATTAGCTAAAGCTTAATAATACCCACACCATACCAAACCTTCAAAAAACGTTTCTAAACTGTTTTAGGGTAATATGAAAAGTAAGTCAAGCCATTGCTTATAGGGAAAATATGAGCAGAAGAGTGAAAGTAATCCAGGGAAACCATGTGCCCAATGAAAAAAACACAACCCTCCTCTATAACTGTGTCTAGCCTCCTCTATAACTGTGTCTAGCCTCCTCTATAACTGTGTCTAGCCTCCTCTATAACTGTGTCTATCCTCCTCTATAACTGTGCCTAGCCTCCTCTATAACTGTGTCTAGCCTCCTCTATAACTGTGTCTATCCTCCTCTATAACTGTGTCTAGCCTCCTCTATAACTGTGTCTAGCCTCCTCTATAACTGTGTCTATTCTCCTCTATAACTGTGTCTAGCCTCCTCTATAACTGTGTCTAGCCTCCTCTATAACTGTGTCTAGCCTCCTCTATAACTGTGTCTAGCCTCCTCTATAACTGTGTCTAGCCTCCTCTATAACTGTGTTTATTATCCTCTATAACTGTGTCTAGCCTCCTCTATAACTGTGTTTAGCCTCTTCTATAACTGTGTCTAGCCTCCTCTATAACTGTGTCTAGCCTCCTCTATAACTGTGTCTAGCCTCTTCTATAACGGTGTCTAGTCACCTCTATAACTGTGTCTATCCTCCTCTATAACTGTGTCTAGCCTCCTCTATAACTGTGTCTAGCCTCCTCTATAACTGTGTCTATTCTCCTCTATAACTGTGTCTAGCCTCCTCTATAACTGTGTCTAGCCTCCTCTATAACTGTGTCTAGCCTCCTCTATAACTGTGTCTAGCCTCCTCTATAACTGTGTCTAGCCTCCTCTATAACTGTGTTTATTATCCTCTATAACTGTGTCTAGCCTCCTCTATAACTGTGTTTAGCCTCTTCTATAACTGTGTCTAGCCTCCTCTATAACTGTGTCTAGCCTCCTCTATAACTGTGTCTAGCCTCTTCTATAACGGTGTCTAGTCACCTCTATAACTGTGTCTTTTCTCCTCTATAACTGTGTCTAGCCTCCTCTATAACTGTGTCTATCCTCCTCTATAACTGTGTCTATCATCCTCTATAACTGTGTCAATCCTCTATAACTGTGTCTAGCCTCCTCTATAACTGTGTCTAGCCTCCTCTATAACTGTGTCTATCCTCCTCTGTAACTGTGTCTAGCCTCCTCTATAACTGTGTCTAGCCTCCTCTATAACTGTGTCTAGCCTCCTCTATAACTGTGTCTAGCCTCCTCTATATCTGTGTCTGGCCTCCTCTATAACTGTGTCTAGCCTCCTCTATAACTGTGTCTATCCTCCTCTATAACTGTCTATCCTCCTCTATAACTGTGTCTATCCTCCTCTATGTCTGTGTCTAGCCTCCTCTATAACTGTGTCTATCCTCCTCTATAACTGTCTCTATCCTCCTCTATATATGTGTCTATCCTCCTCTATAACTGTGTCTATCCTCCTCTATAACTGTGTCTAGCCTCCTCTATAACTGTGTCTAGCCTCCTCTATCACTGTGTCTAGCCTCCTCTATAACTGTGTCTAGCGGTGAAGATTCACTTGAACTACTGTGTAATAAAGATACAAAGTAGCTTGTTCCTTTGCTGATGTCGGGAGCCGGTCTGCAGTTAACATGATGTCCGGTCTGCTGTTACGGAGAATATTCCTGACTGTGGCCGACACCAGCAGCCGGGGTTTGCTCGGTACGAAAGGACAATGGTCTGGTTTCATAATGTCAACAGCCAGATTCAGCGAGTCCTCCTCGCCCAACCCTGGTAGGCAAAGCTGCCACCTGACACGGTCACCAGTCCTCTTGCGGCCTATCGATTTGGTTCATTATTGTTCAACCTGAATCAAACTTAGTTGTTGTTCAGTGTGACTGCTCTACTTTTTTTACATTTTAATTTAACCTTTATTTAACTTGGCAAGTCAGTTCTTATTTAAATTCTTATTTACAATGATGGCCTAACCCGGCCAAACACCGGACGACGTTGAGCCAACTGTGCACTGCCCTATGGGACACGGCCGGATGTGATACAGCCTGGATTCGAACCAGGGACTGTAGTGGCACTTCTTGCACTGAGATGCAGTGCCTTAGACCCTGTATTAACTAATTAACATATGTGCTACCACCATATAGCCCATAGCACATTTTGAATATGAAAAAGGAAACTAATGAAAGGCTATATAATTGCAGTGTTTTTGCTGTAGCCATATGGTGGCATGCTCCATAACATGCTCTATAACATGCTCCATAACATTCTCCATATGGCTCTATAACATGCTCCATAACATTCTCCATATGGCTCTATAACATGCTCCATAACATGCTCCATAACATTCTCAATATGGCTCTATAACATGCTCCATAACATGCTCCATAACATTCTCCATATGGCTCTATAACATGCTCCATAACATTCTCCATGTGGCTCTATAACATGCTTCATAACATTCTCCATATGGCTCCATAACATTCTCCATAGGGCTCCATAACATGCTACATAACATTCTCCATATGGCTCCATAAAATGCTCCATAACATTCTCCATATGGCTCCATAACATGCTCCATAACATTCTCCATATGGCTCTATAACATGCTCTATATCATTCTCGATATCGCTCCATAACATTCTCCATATGGCTTAATAACATGCTCCATAACATTCTCCATATGGCTCCATAACATTCTCCATATGGCTTAATAACATGCTCCATAACATTCTCCATATGGCTCTATAACATGCTCCATAACATTCTCCATATGGCTCCATAACATTCTCCATATGGCTCCATAACATTCTCCATATGGCTCCATAGCATTCTCCATATGGCTCTATAACATGCTCCATAACATTCTCCATATGGCTCCATAACATTCTCCATATGGCTCCATAACATGCTACATAACATTCTCCATATGGCTCCATAACATGCTCCATAACATTCTCCATATGGCTCCATAACATGCTACATAATATTCTCCATATGGCTCCATAACATTCTCCATATTGCTCCATAACATTCTCCATATGGCTCTATAACATGCTCCATAACATTCTCCATATGGCTCCATAACATGCTACATAACATTCTCCATATGGCTCCATAACATGCTCCATAACATTCTTCATATGGCTCTATAACATGCTCCATAAGATGCTCCATAACATTCTCCATATGGCTCCACAACATGCTCCATAACATTCTCCATAGGGCTCTATAACATTCTCCATAACATGCTCCATAACATTCTCCATATGGCTCCATAACATGCTCCATAACATGCTCCATAACATGCTCCATAACATTCTCCATAACATTCTCCATAACATGCTCCATAACATTCTCCATATGGCTCTATAACATGCTCCATAACATTGTCCATATGGCTCTATAACATGCTCCATAACATTCTCCATATGGCTCCATAACATTCTCCATATGGCTCCATAACACGCTCAATAACATTCTCCATATGGCTCTATAACATGCTCCATAACATTCTCCATATGGCTCCATAACATTCTCCATATGGCTCCATAACATGCTCCATAACATTCTCCATGTGGCTCTATAACATGCTTCATAACATTCTCCATATGGCTCCATAACATTCTCCATAGGGCTCCATAACATGCTACATAACATTCTCCATATGGCTCCATAAAATGCTCCATAACATTCTCCATATGGCTCTATAACATGCTCTATATCATTCTCGATATCGCTCCATAACATTCTCCATATGGCTTAATAACATGCTCCATAACATTCTCCATATGGCTCCATAACATTCTCCATATGGCTTAATAACATGCTCCATAACATTCTCCATATGGCTCTATAACATGCTCCATAACATTCTCCATATGGCTCCATAACATTCTCCATATGGCTCCATAACATTCTCCATATGGCTCCATAACATTCTCCATATGGCTCTATAACATGCTCCATAACATTCTCCATATGGCTCCATAACATTCTCCATATGGCTCCATAACATGCTACATAACATTCTCCATATGGCTCCATAACATGCTCCATAACATTCTCCATATGGCTCCATAACATGCTACATAATATTCTCCATATGGCTCCATAACATTCTCCATATGGCTCCATAACATTCTCCATATGGCTCTATAACATGCTCCATAACATTCTCCATATGGCTCCATAACATGCTACATAACATTCTCCATATGGCTCCATAACATGCTCCATAACATTCTCCATATGGCTCCATAACATGCTACATAATATTCTTCCATCACAATGTACTGTGTGTGTGTGTGTGTGTGTGTGTGTATGTGTGTGTGTGTGTGTGTGTGTGTGTGTGTGTGTGTGTGTGTGTGTGTATGTGTGTGTGTGTGTGTGTGTGTGTGTGTGTGTGTGTGTGTGTGTGTGTGTGTGTGTGTGTGAAAGTGTGAAAGTGTGAAAGTGTGCGTTTTTGTTTTTACTATCCTTGTGGGGACCAGAAGTGCTCACTAGGATAGTTAAAGAAGGAGAGCATGGCGCCGAAGGAGATGGCTGACGTTTTACGATCCCGTAACCAATTGTACTATTGTGTATGTTTCTTTGTGTTATTTGTAACTTACTTTGTACGTAATGTTTCTGCCACCATGTCTTATGACCGAAAAGAGCTTCTAGATATCAGGACAGTGATTACTCATCCCGTACTGGATGAATACTTTTTCTTTAACGAGTAGGATGGGAAGGATTTACTTCAGATGACCAACAAGGCCCTCATCCCCGTCATTCACAGTAGAAAGAGACGGAGATATCGGGGACGAAGTTCGGGGTGCCTTGTAAGGATCCGTCGCCGAGAGAGTAATCTACCTTTACCATCGGTCCTATTAGCCATCGTACAATCAATCGATAATTAAATAGACAAACTACGGTCACATATATACTACCAACGGGACATTAAAAACTGTAATATCTTATGTTTCACCAAGTCGTGGCTGAAAGACGACATGAATAACATACAGCAGGCAGGTTTGAAGCTTTTTCGGCAGGATAGAACAGCAGAATCTGGTAAGACAAGGGGTGGCGGTCTGTGTATATTAGTAAACAACAGCTGGTAAACAAAATCTAAGGAAGTCTCAAGGTTTTGCTCACCTGAGGTAGAGTATCTCATGATAAGCTGTAGAACAGACTATTTACCAAGAGTTTTCATTTGTATTTTTTGTAGCTGTCTATATACCACCACAAACCAATGCTGGCACTAAGACCTCACTCAATGAGATGTATACGGCCATAAACAAACAGGAAAACGCTCATCCAGAGGCGGCGCTACTAGTGTCCGGGGACTTTAATGCAGGGAAACTCAAATCCGTTTTACCTAATTTCTACCAGCATGTTAAATTTGCAACCAGAGGAAAAAAACTCTAGACCATCTTTACTCCACACACAGAGACGCATAAAAAGCTCTCCCTCGCCATCCATTTGGCAAATCTGACCATAATCCTCCTGATTCCTGCTTACAAGCAAAAACTAAAGCAGGAAGCACCAGTGACTCAGTCAATAAGAAAGTCGTCAGATGAAGCAGATGCTAAGCTACAGGACTGTTTTGCTAGCACAGACTAGAATATGTTCCGGGATTCATCCGATGGCATTGATGAGTACACCACTCACTGACTACATCTGTAAGTGCATCGATGATATCATCCCCACAGTGACTGAACGTAATACCCCAACCAGAAGCCAGGCAACAGCCGCACTGAGCTAAAGGGTAGAGCTGCCACTTTCAAGGAGCGGGACTCTAACCTGGAAGCTTACTAGGAATCTTGCTATGTCCTCTGACAAACCATCAAACAGGCAAAGCGTCAATACAGGACTAAAATTGAATCGTACTACACCTGCTCCAACGCTCGCAGGATGTATCAGGGCCAGTTACACTGAAGCCTGCATGTAAGCATCAGCTGTTCCGAATGACTGTGTGATCATCCTCTCTGTAGCCGATGTGAGTAAGACCTGTAGGTCAATATTCACAAGGCCTCAGGGCCAGACGGATTACCAGGATGTGTACTCTGAGCATGCGCTGACCAACTGGCAAGTGTCTTCACTGACATTTTCAACCTGTCCCTGACTGATTCTGTAATAGTAATATGTTTCAAGCAGACCACCATAGTTTCTGTGCCCAAGAACACTAAGGTAATCTGCCTAAATGACTACCGACCCATACCACTCACATCTGTAGCCATGAAGTGCTTTGAAAGGCTGGTCATGGCTCACATCAACACCATTATCCCAGAAACCCTAGACCCACTCAAATTTGTATACCAACCCAACATATCCACAGATGATGCAATCTTTATTGCACTCAACACTGCCCTTTCCCACCTGGACAAAAGGAACACCTATGAGAGAATGCTATTCATTAACTGCAGCTCAGCGTTCAACACCATAGTGCCCTCAAAACTCATCACTAAGCTAAGGACCCTGGGACTAAACACCCCCCTCTGCAACTGAATCCTGGACTTCCTGACGGGCCGCCCCCAGTGGTAAGGGTAGGTAACGACACATCCGCTACACCGCTACACTGATCCTCAACACTGAAGGGGGGCCCTTCAGGGGTGCGTGCTCAGTCCCCTCCTGTACTCCCTGTTCACTCAAGACTGCATGGCCAGGCATGACTCCAACACCATCATCAACAGTGGTAGGCCTGATCACCAGTAACGATGACACAGCCTATATGGAGGAGGTCAGTGACCTGGCCGTGTGGTGCCAGGACAACAACCTCTCCCTCAACGTGATCAAGACAAAGGAGATGATTGTGGACTACAGGAAAAGGAGGACCGAGCATGCCCCCATTCTCATCAATGGGGCTGTAGTGGAGCAGGTTGAGAGCTTCAAGTTCCTTGGTGTCCACATCACCAACAAACTATCATGGTCCAAACACACTAAGACAGTCGTGAAGAGGGCACGACAAAGTCTATTCCCCCTCAGGAGACTGAAAAGATTTGGCATGGGTCCTCAGATCCTTAAAAGGTTCTACAGCTACACCATCGAAGGCTGTATGGCAACTGATCAGCCTCTAACAGCACGGCACTACAGAGGGTAGTGAGTACGGCCCAGTACATCACTGGGGCTAAGCTTCCTGCCATCCAGGATCTCTATACCAGGCAGTGTCAGAGGAAGGCCTTAAAAATGGTCAAAGACTCCAGCCACCCTAGTCATGGACTATTCTTTCTGCTACCGCATGGCAAGCGGTACCGGAGCGCCAAGTCTAGGTCCAAAAACAGCTTCGACCCCCAAGCCATAAGACTCCTGAACAGCTAATCAAAGGGCTACCCACATCCCTCTTTTACGCTGCTGCTATTCTCTGTTTATTATCTATGTATAATCACTTTAAATCTCCCTACATGTGCATATTACCTCAATTAATTTGCATGTTGACTCTGTACCGGTACCCCCTGTATATAGCCTCACTACTGTTATTTTACTGCTGCTTTTTAATTATTTGATACTTAAATTTCTTCAAGCTTTGTTGGTTAAGGGCTTGTAAGTAAGCATTTCACTGTAATGCTTCACGGTTGTATTCTGCGCATGTGACAAATTTGATTTGATTTGACAATTCATACAAGTTGGGACATTTCACTGGTTCTTTTAAGGAAAAATACTATTTTAGGCTTGGGGGTTAGGGTTAAATTTAGGGTTAGGTTTAGAATTAGGGTTAACGTTAAGGTTGAGGTGTTTGGGGTTTGGGGTTAGGGTTACGGTTAAGGGTTAAGGCTATGTTTAGCTCTGGCCATCGTCCGACAATTGAGCTTCAACATGTATAACACACCGCCAACTACCTGGTTTACCTTAATGGGGTACATTAATGTGGACACATTCTCATGTACACACTGAAAGACACCTGAAAGATCCCCCTCTCCCTCTCCTCCCTCTCTCACCTCCATTTTTATCTCCCCCTCCCTCTCTCCTCCTCCACTACTCTCTCCTAGGGCTCGGACCTACCAAGGGGGATGGGGGTACAGTGATTGGGCCGCACATGAGGGAAAGTGAGTCGTTTCTCATCCATAACGTGAAGCCTCAATCTGAGTTCTGATATAGCCCCCTATGACTCCTCAAGTCTGACTACAGTACCAGAAAACCAAAAGGCATATGGAAACACACATCTACACAGAAATATTATTTTGAGTATTCCATTACTGTTCCTGAATGATTGACCTCAGTTATCTATGAAATTCACTTACTTGAAATTGTTTTTTCAGTATCCATACCTCATATCGGCTGAAATAGAAGTGAAATATTTGGTTGAAATGCACTCTGGTTTCACAGACCTGTGATAGGCATGATCATAAGACTTTTAATTAAATATGAATTATTTTTATGGTTGTATTACCATTTTTTTATTATAGGCTTTTTACACTTGATACGCAACATAAAAAATGAACAGTGGCGCAGGTGCACAAAGTTAGTGTGCACCTACCATCATCAAAACAATGAAGTGAAACTGTTTGCAATTCACCTGTTCAGCCACAAGATGGCAGCAGTGTTTTATGTAGCCCATAGCTTTTAGCACACTACATGGCCAAAAGTATATGGACACCTGCTCGTCAAACATTTCATTCCAAAATCATGAGCATTAATATGGACTTGGTCCTCCCCCTTTTCTGCTATAACAGCCTCCACTCTTATGGGAAGGCTTTCCACTAGATATTGGCACATTGCTGCAGGGACTTGCTTCCATTCAGCCACAAGAGCATTAGTGAGGTCGGGCATTGATGTTGGGCGATTAGTCGGTGTTCCAATTCATCCCAAAGGTAATTGGGGTTGAGGTCAGGTCTCTGTGCAGGCCAGTCAAGTTCTTCCACACGGATCTCGACAAACCATTTCTGAAAGGAATGCTTTGTGCACAGGGGCATTGTCACGTTGAAACAGGAAAGGGCATTCCCCAACTTTTGCCACAAGTTGGAAGCACAGAATCATCTAGAATGTCATTATATGCTGTAGCATTAAGATTTCCCTTCACTGGAACTAAGGGGTCTAGCCTGAAGCATGAAAACAGCCCTAGACCATTATTCCTCCTGCACCAAACTTTACAGTTGGCACTATACATTCGGGCAGGTAGCGTTCTCCGGGCATCCAGCAAACCCACATTCGTTCATCGGACTGCCAGATGGTGAAGCGTGATTCTTCACTCTAAAGAACGGATTTCCAAAGGCGGCGAGATTTACACCACTCCAGCCGACGCTTTGCATTACGCATGGTGATTTTAGGTTTGTGTGCAGCTGCTCAGCCATGGAAACCCATTTCAACAAACAGATCTTGTTGTTTGCAGAGGTAATGACTGTTACAACCGAGGACAGACAATTTTTACGTGCTACACTTCAAAACCCCACCTCCGACTTGTATCTCAAGACCGTTTAAAAAAATGCTTGCTTTTTCCTCATAGAAAATGTCATCCTGGCTAAGCTGGCCAATCAACGGTCTACTCGCATGAATATTTTTAATGACCGGTATACACACATGACCGGTATACACACATAACACCATTCTGTTGTTGGGGTACGCCCATACCATTAATTCTGTTGTTGGGGTACGCCCACACCATTCTGTTGTTTTTTTTATTTTATTTTTACCCCCTTTTCTCTCCAATTTCGTGGTGTCCAATTGTTGTAGTAGCTACTATCATCGCTACAACTCCCGTACGGGCTCGGGCGAGACGAAGGTTGAAAGTCATGCGTCCTCCGATACACAACCCAACTTAGCTGCACTGCTTCTTAACACAGCGTGCATCCAACCCGGAAGCCAGCCGCACCAATGTGTCGGAGGAAACACTGTGCACCTGGCAACCTTGGTTAGCGCGCACTGCGCCCGGCCCGCCACTGGAGTCGCTGGTGCGCGATGAGACAAGGACCTCCCTACCCAAGGCCTCCCTAACCCGGACAACTGTGCGTCGCCCCATGGACCTCCCGGTCGCGGCCGGTTACGACAGAGCCTGGGCGCGAACCCAGAGTCTCTGATGGCACAGCTGGCGCTGCAGTACAGCGCCCTTAACCACTGCGCCACCCGGGAGGCCCACCATTCTGTTGTTGGGGTACGCCCACACCATTAATTATGTTGTTGGGGTACGCCCACACCATTAATTATGTTGTTAGGGTACGCCCACACCATTAATTATATTGTTGGGGTACGCCCACACCATTAATTATGTTGTTGGGGTACGCCCACACCATTAATTATGTCGTTGGGGTACGCCCACACCATTAATTATGTTGTTGGGGTACGCCCACACCATTAATTATGTTGTTGGGGTATGCCCACACCATTAATTATGTTGTTGGGGTACGCCCACCCCATTAATTCTGTTGTTGGGCTACGCCCACCCCATTAATTATGTTGTTGGGGTATGCCCACACCATTAATTATGTTGTTGGGGTACGCCCACCCCATTAATTCTGTTGTTGGGCTACGCCCACCCCATTAATTATGTTGTTGGGCTACACACACACCATTTCAACACAGAAAAGCTGCTTTTTAACATACTTAATTACCCATTTGTGGAGGGAAAAGTATTTCACTTATTGTAATTAATTATAGCTCATATTTGATAGAAATCTGGAAAGACTGGACAGTTACTTTATCATCTCCACTAATAACAATGTTCTTCTTAATGAATTATATTGATGCTGTTTATGATGGTCCCTGAGGTGAGTGTTTTACGGCCATTGATGCTGTTCAAACTTACATTATGTTGACAGGCATGGCGCCTGTGAGTAACAGCCAGATATCTAAACAGCTGCCAAGCACAGGGTCAGCTCAAGGTCTCTGCATCCCTCATTCAGTAGGAAAGCTGCTCCCAGCTCTTTCTCTCTCTCCCCCATATAATTTCATGTCTGCCAGCCAATGACAGTACAGTTGAAAGTATGACCCCCCTCCCCTTATAATGTTTACTAACTACACTGCTGAAAAAGAGAGTGAGTGTGAGAGTGTGATTTTTACTGGGGGGCTAGAACAGGGTGTATAGGGAGGTCATAATCCACCACTCCAAGGGCATGGTAGTAGTCTGTCCCCGCTGGAAGGGGGTCAGGATAGAGGCTGGTGACAGTTTTGTCTGCGGATTGAGCCTTTCATTCCCACACAGTCCCCTGCTAATCTGTACAAGTGCTAGTTGACACAGAGCTGCTGCAATGGTCCACAGAGTCTATAACACAATGTTTGAGGAGATCCTCTCTCTCTTTGCCTCTCTTTCTCTCGCTTTGCATTGGGAGCTGATAGTCTACAGTACGTGTCTTGGATTTTAATAAGGTGCAAATCAGTGGTGGCTGGTTGCACTTTAAATGGGGAGGACAGGCTCAGTAATGGCTGGAACAGAATGAACGGAATGGTATCAAACACATCAAACACCTGGTTTTCCACGTGTTGGATACCATTCCATCCATTATTATGAGCTTTCCACACCTCACCAGCCTCTTCTGGTGCAAATATCAATACTATCTCTTTCCAAGTGTGTATATGGCTCTAGACCCTAAAATGCCTTTTCCAATTATCTCTCTCCTCTTTCCTTTGCTCCTGTTTCTCTCACATTGCCTCCCCCTCATAGACCACTGGTGTGCAGCAGGAGGCTATAGAAGAATACATCTGGAGTAAGACAAACGGCCTCTGAAAATAATTAGATTCTGCCAATCTTTCCCATGCCCATTAATTTGTGTTTGAAGCCTGCTGATTTTTTACAATGCATAGCGAGATTTACTGGACAGATGGTGTGTGTGTATTAAGGAATCCGGTTCGATTGAGTTCATTGACTGTAAGAGCCATGGAAACATCTGACATACTTATGATAAAAGCGGTTTTGGGGTGAGTTATCTGCTCCATAAAGTAATACTGTTGCTAGGTACTTTGTTCTGTATGACCTGAACAGACCTTGGCCTTTACACACTGGGACTGTCTGGTCATATTAATGGGTTGGCCACTTCTCTCTCGTCTTCCCAGCGCTGAGAGTCGGGAAGCAAGTTCAAGGAGGGAATGTTTCAATAAATAAAAGAAACAATGAACACGAAACACAAACAATGCACCGACATGAAAACAGAGTCAATAACACCTGAGGAAAGAGCCAAGGGGAGGGACAGATATAGGGAAGATAATCAAGGAGGTGATGGAGTCCAGGTGAGTGTCATAAGACAATGGCGATAGGTGTGCGGAATAATCAGCAGCCTGATGACCTAGAGGCCGGAGAGGGAGTATACGTGACACCGTTGCCTATATGGATCAGGTATTATCATAAATGTATGGTTATGGAAGGCAGGGGTGTAGTGCTCCTGCAGCACTTTTTCAATTTGAGAACACACAGAGCTGATAAAAAATATTTCCGGAAAATTATTTCTGAAGGTGAATCAATGTCCTGCACGATCACATAATGACTAATCAGTATATACAAAGTAGCGACCCGTCATTTTGAGCCCCACATTCTTTGCAAAAAAAACAACATGCCTGTTTTGCATGTTATTTTGCCATTAATACGTGTCACATATCAGTTTGCAAACAATGTAAAAAAAAGTTATATCATTGAGATAATAAAGCTGCATACAAACATGGTCTCTTTTTTTATTTCTTCGGTAAGGCAGCTCCAAAATGCAGGCGTTTCAGCCTAGCTCAGTGCTTTCTGTGGTGGTGGGGCAAGCCAGCAGAAAATTGCATTGCGCTGTGATTGGCTCAGTGTTCTGTCACTCATGGGGACACTACGTCACCGCCAAGTCTTAGGGTAGAGCTAGAAAATTCAAGCCCCTTTGGTGATGCCATATAGTTACATTGGAACTACCCATCCAAGAAGGTTCAAAACGTATTTTCCCAGCTCGTTTTCCCAGAGTTCCCACGTGTCTTGAACTCACTAAAGTCAGATCTACAGTAGCTTTGATTGGACTGATCATGTCAAAATCATACTTTCAAAATCTTAGCTAGCAGTCATCATCATGAATCAGAGTCGACAATCTACTGGCAAATCCTTTTTAATCCTTGGCATATGAAGAGAAATAATGAAAATAAATTATAGATAAAACGTATTGGTGCTCATTGGCCATTGGACATAAACATTAAACAACAAGTTGGAAATCGTAAATTCTACAATGAGTGGTTTGGAGGGAATTAGTGGCTAACTGCAATCATTGAAAAGCAATCATTAGCCTGCTATTCTGTGGAGTGGCTATGTGGTCCCAAGTCTAAGATTAAGGGTCTCTTTTCCTAGTTTAAAATGATAAACATTCAACATTGGCCATGCTGTCAATGAAGCATGATTTGTGCCACGCTCAAAACAACTGTTAACTCCAAACTGCAAACGTTGACTTTAGTGAGTTCAAGACAACTGGGAACTCTGTAAAAAGAGCTACAACTGGGAAAATAAGTTTTGAACTTTCATCCAACTTGGAATTGTAAATCCGGAACTCGAGGACTCTTTCTAGAGCTACCACCTAAAGATCACTGACATCTTCATGATTCAACCTGTAAAAAGTAAAGAATTATTCACGATTGACAGTGATGATAGCTTATTTTGAAATTAGGTATGCATCATTTTCTTTTTGAGGTTATTAAACATACACAATTCATTTGAGGCAATATGTGTGGGCATAGGCAAACGTTGCAATTGGAGGATGTATTTTATGCATATTTTATAATCTATTAATAGACTACATCTGTCGGTACAAACTTTGTTTGAGAAATGATGACTTCATTAACATATTTTTTTGCGACCTGGCATCTAAAAAAATGGCACTACAGGAAGTATTCACTCCATCCCTGTGTGTAAGACAGGTATGGATGCACCTTAACAGAGACGCACAGGCGCAAATTGTTTTCCTCTGATAATCATGGTCAAATGGGCAATAATCCTCAAGAACACATAGACAATTATACCACTGTAAATGAACTCACCGACGTGTAATTTGTCGTAAGGATTGACGAGATGAAGTTATTACTTAGTCAGCTTCATCCTAATATGAAACGGATTTCCTCTCTGCCCAGTTACTACTCACAGCCTGTGAAGATTTATTTGGGTGTTTTAAATTAATCTGCACGCTGGAGGGCGATTTTTTTTTTAAATATAAAAATACCATAACAACTTATAGCTCACGCACAACCAACTTCTCACCTTGTCGACTACACGTTGTTATTGACGGAGTCTGTCTCAGAAGGGTGTATTTTAAGACCTGCTCGTTAATGCGCAGCACCAACGGTGTCGCGCGGTGCAATAAATATCTTCCGAGCTCGTCACTAGATTTTACCGTCCTCAATTGCTCTTCCCCTAAAAAATAACAGAGTCTCGGTAATTGAAAATTCGGACCTGCATCCTGATGTAGGCTAGGCTATGTCATACATTTTCCATCTAATAATACACGGGCATTTGACTGATAATTATGAATGTAGGCCACTTTGGTTTATGCCCATAGGCCTTTGTAAATTTATAACTTTTCTCTTCACTCCCACTAGCCAAACAAAACGTATATCAATTGTAAATCTGCTTGAACATATAGGCCTTGTATGACAAGGTAGATGCACCACCACCACGCATAGTGTAATCGTTACACTTGAAGCTCATTTTCATCGAGACTAGATGGCTCTATCACGTTCCGAGATGCTTCAGCGCAACTCAAGTCAAGTGAACCAGTGGCTTTGCTAGAATAACTCAAGGAAGGGAAAAACGGAGTATGTGAGTATCTCTAGTCTTGTGCATTAATGAGTTTCGCGGCTCTGACTCAGAGCGCGTGGACAATGGGCGCCCCACAGCTCTGGGTGCAGTTAGAGCGGATAAAAACAGTCCGGACAACTTTTACCTTCCAACGGACGGATTCCACGATGGCACCTCATGCATCCTGCGCTGAAACAGCCTAACAGGTAGGACTGTCTGTTTGTGGCGCACACATAATAAACATGACAGGTTTAAATACAAGTTGGAACTGTTATTGTCGCCTGCCGAGTTTTATTCTGATGCATTTAACCGTTTTACATCCAGCATTTATTTAGGTGTTTATTTATTCTAGCCCAGCCTGCTTGATGTATGACTTTCATGATTTTTTTCACTTTATGCCGACTATTACCCATGTTTTATTAAGTATGGTCCATTCGACCATATCCTTTGGCCATGCATGTTGGCTTGTCACATGTGGTGTAGGTGTCAGGGACTGACCCCAATCTCAAGAGAGACATATCGAAGGTGTAGGTAGGCAACCTTTCGCGCGGAATTTTATGGGTTCGACTTTAATTTATCCTATGAGGAGTGCATAAGAGGCTTCCGCATGCAAATGAGGATGTCCTGACAGCAGGGAGGATTTATCAGAACTGCATGTGTAAGATAGCATCTCCAAATTGATTTGGACAGCCAAAGTGATTAGAAATGATAACTGCACATTTCAGTGATAATTGTGATAGGCTATCTGGATAAATAGTAGCACTGTTATTTTTAATTACCAGCTTACATATGGAATGCCTATAAGCAATGCAATCATGGATGAATACATTTGATGTCAGTCCAGTTATTTTTCTCATGTGAAAATATTTATGTAAATGTGTGTTTTGGTAGTTTGTTTTGGCGGTGTGTGGGGGTTGTCTGAGGGAGCTGTTTTTTAAAATTTCATGTTCAAGTACATTGGCACCTTCAGCACAACCTGAGCCATCAACAGGACAAACAAGCACTGCCTGTTCCAAAGCACGTACATATGTGTGTGTGTGTGTGTGTGTGTGTGTGTGTGTGTGTGTGTGTGTGTGTGTGTGTGTGTGTGTGTGTGTGTGTGTGTGTGTGAGTGAGAGAGAAAGAGACACAGCCACACTCTGCCAAAACATTTGTGTCTTTTTTCCCTGTCTTCAACGCATGTAGACCCACGCTGCATTGTCGTTCCCGGGTCCAGTGATAGAGGTGTTTATTATCTGAGGGCAGCAAGTGTGCAGCACCAGTCACCTCGATCACTCTTAATTCATCATGTCTCCATGCATATGGAAGATATCTCTCCCTGTAGACTCTGTTTGGGTCTGTTCTATCACTGCATAGGCTCAATAACTAGACAGGATCAAGGACTAGACTGAGTCAAGGACTAGATCGGGTCAAGGACTAGACAGGGGGACTAGACAGGATCCAAGACTAGACAGGATCCAGGACCAGGCATGATCAATGACTAGACAGGAGCAATGACTATACAGGATCCAGTAATAGACAGGGTCAAGGACTTGACAGGATCCAGGACTTGAGAGGGTCAAGGATTAGACTGGGTCAAGGACTAGGCAGGAGGACTTGACAGGATCAAGGACTAGACAGGGTCAAGGACTAGACAGGAGGACTTGACAGGATCAAGGACTAGACAGGGTCAAGGACTAGACAGGATCATGGAATAAACAGGGATAGAGAGAAGATAGAGCATGAGAGAATCAAGAATATTCAGTGCCTTCGGAAAGTATTCACACGCCTTTACTTTTTCCACATTTTGTTGTGTTATTAAAATTGATTCAATGAGATTGTTTGTCACTGAGCTACACACAACACCACGTAATGTAAAAGTGGTATTTTGTTTGTAGAATCTTTTTGAAATTAATAGAAAAATAAAAACAGAAAGTTCTTGAGTCAATAAGTATTCAGCCTCTTTGTTACGGCAAGCCTAAATAAGTTCAGGTGTAAAAATTTGCTGAACAAATCACATAATGAATTGCATGGACTCATTCCGTGTTCAATAACAGTGGTTAACATTCTTTTTTAATAACTACCCCATCTCTCTACCACACACATATCTGTAAGGTCCCTCAATTGAGTACTGAATTTCAAACACAGATTCAACCACAAACACCAGGGAGTTTTTTTCAATGCCTTGCAAAGAAGGGCACCGATTGGTAGATGTGTAAAAAAACAAGCAACAGACGCTGAGTATCTCTTGGAGCATGGTGAAGTTATTAATTAGGCTTTGAATGGTGTATTAATACACTCAGTTACTACAAAGTTACAGGCGACCTTCCTAACTAGTAGCCGGAGAGGAAGGAAACCCCTCAAGGATTTCATCATGAGGCTAATTGTCACGTTCTGACCTTAGTTCCTTTTTTATGTCTACATTTTTGGTTTGGTCAGGGCGTGAGTTGGGGTGGGCATTCTATGTTTTTGTTCTATGTTTTGTATTTCTGTGTTTGGCCTGGTATGGTTCCCAATCAGAGGCAGCTGTCTATCGTTGTCTCTGATTGAGAACCATACTTAGGTAGCCTGTTCCCACCTGTGTTGGTGGGTAGTTGTTTTCTGTTTTGTGTGTCTTCACCTTACAGAACTGTTTCGTTTCGGTCACTCTCTCTCTTTGTTGTTTTTTGGTTATTGCAGTGTTCAGTTTATTTATTAAAATTAACATGGATACTTACCACGCTGCGTTTTGGTCTGATCCTTCCTATTCCTCATCCGAGGAGGACAACGATCGTTACACCAATGGGGATTTTAAAGCAGTTACAGAGTTTAACGGTCGTCATATGACAAAAATGAGGATGTATCAACAGCATTGTAGTTGCTCCACAATTACTGACCTAAATTACATGTTGAAAAGAAGGAAGCCTGTATAGAATAAAAAATATTCCAAAACTTGCATTCTGTTTGCAACAAGGGACTTAAGAAATACTGCAAATAATGTGGTAAAGAAATGTACTTTTGGTCCTGAATACATAGCTTTATGTTTGAGGCAAATCCAACACAACACATCACTTCGTACCTCTGTTCATATTTTCAAGCATGGTGGTGGCTGCGTCATGTTATGGGTATGCTTGTCATCGGCAAGGACTAAGCTCAGGCAAAATCCTAGAGGAAAACCTGGTTAATTTTCTTTCCAACAGACACTTGGAGACAAATTGTCACGTCCTGACCATAGAAAGCCTGTATTTTCTATGGTAGAGTAGGTCAGGGCGTGACTAGGGGTGTTTAGTCTAGTTTATTATTTCTGTGTGGGGTTCTAGGTTTATTTTTCTATGTTGGTGTTTGTGTATGATTCCCAATTAGAGGCAGCTGGTAATCGTTGTCTCTAATTGGGGATCATACTTAAGTTGCATTTTTTCCACCTGTGGGTTATGGGATATTGTTTATGTTTAGTTGACTATTCGCACTATATTGTCATCACGGTTAGTTTATTCTTTATTTTGTTTTGTATTAGCTTAAGTTTCACTTTCTTTATTAAACATGTGGAACTCTATGCACGCTGTGCCTTGGTCCGATCACCACTTATTATAACGATTGTGACAGAATATCCCATCTACAAAGGACCAAGCAGCGTGCCCGGGAGGTAATGGCATCCTGGTTTTTGGAGGAGATTAGGGAGAGAACATCCTGGACTTGGGATGACATAATGGCAGGAGAGAAGAGCCTGCCGTGGAAGCAGGCGGAAGCAGCGAAGGAGGGACAGTGACGAAGTCGGGGAGGAAGGCCACAGAAACCCCAAGATTTTTGGGGAGGAGCACATGGAGCAGTCGGCGGAGCCGAGGAGTGAACAAGAGCCAGTCTGGGAGAAGGAGAATTTGGAGGAGAGAGAAATGGGAGAGTTGTTGAGTTGGTGGAGGATGCACGATTTGGACTAAAGGAACGTGTTGTCAGTTTGGTACCACCTGAGTCAGCTCCCCGTACTTGTCCTGAGAAGTGTGTTAATGTTCCAGAACAATTGATGCCGGCTATACGCACCAGGTCTCCAGCGCACCTTCACAACCCAGTACATCCTGTGCCAGCTCCTCGCACTTGCCGTGTGAAGTGTGTTAAAGTTCGGGAACAATTGATGCCGGCTATACGCACCAGGTATTCAGGGCACCTTCACAGCTCAGTACGTCCTGTGCCAGTTCCTAGCACTTGCCGTGCAAAGTGTGTTGAAGTTCCGGTACCATTGATGCCAGCTATACGCACCAGGTCTCCAGTACGTATCCACAGCCTGGTACGTCCTGTGCTAATTAGCAAATGTTGTACAATCAATGTGTGCAAAGCTCTTAGAGACTTACCCCAAAAGGGTCACAGTTGTAATCGCCACCGAAGGTGCTTCTGCAAAATATTGTCTCAGGGGTGTGAATACTTACAGTACTCATCTACTCATTCTAGGGTTTTTCTTTATTTTTACTATCTTTTACATTGTAGAATAATAGTGAAGACATCAAAAGTATGAAATAACACATATGGAATCATGCAGTAAGCAAAAAAGTGTTAAACAAATCAAGATATATTTTATATTTGAGATTCTTCAAAATAGCCACCCTTTGCCAACTTTGCATAATCTTGGCATTCTCTCAACCAGCTTCATGAGGTAGTCACCTGAAATGCATTTCAATTAACAGGTGTGCCTTGTTAAAATGTTCATTTGTGGAATTTCTATTCTTCTTAATGCGTTTGAGCTAATCAGTTGTTTTGTGACAAGGTAGGGCTGAAGCTGAACAGAAGATGGCCCTATTTGGTAAAAGACCAAGTCCATATTATGGTAAGAACAGCTCAAATAAGCAAAGAGAAACGACAGTCCATCATTACTTTCAGACATGAAGGTCAGTCAATTCGGAAAATTTCAAGAACTTTGAAAGTTTCTTCAAGAGTGCAGTTGCAAAAACCATCACACGCTATGATGAAACTGGTTCTCATGAGGACTGCCACAGGAAAGGAAGACCCAGAGTTACCTCTGATGCAAAGGATAAGTTCATTGGAGTTACCAGCCTCAGAAATTGCAGCCCAAATAAATGCTTCACAGCGTTCAAGTAACAGACACATCTCAACATCAATTGTT
The DNA here is from genome assembly GCF_045791955.1 of Oncorhynchus clarkii lewisi. Lineage (NCBI taxonomy): Eukaryota > Metazoa > Chordata > Actinopteri > Salmoniformes > Salmonidae > Oncorhynchus > Oncorhynchus clarkii. The sequence goes on along the minus strand of NC_092157.1, from coordinate 15,983,897 downwards.
CAGAGGAGACTATGTGAATCAGGCCTTCATGGTCGAATTGCTGCAAAGAAACCACAAATAAAGGACACCAATAATAAGAAGACACTTGCTTGGGCCAAGAATTACAAGCAATAGACTATAGACCGGTGGAAAACTGTCCTTTGCTCTGATGAGTCCAAATTTCAGACTTTTGGTTCCAACCTCCATGTCTTTGTGAGACGCAGAGTAGGTGAACGTATGATCTCCGATGTGATGTTCCCACCGTGAAGCTTGGAGGAGGAGGTGTGATGGTGTGGGGGTGCTTTGGTGGTGACACTTTTGGTGATTTATTTAGAATTAAAAGCACAATAAACCAGCATGGCTATCACAGCATTCTGCAGCGATATACCATCCTATCTGGTTTGCGCTTAGTGGGACTATCATTTGTTTTTCAACAGGAAAATGACCCAACACACCTCCAGGCTGTGTAAGGGCTATTTGACCAAGAAGGAGAGTGATGCAATGTTGCATCAGATGACCTGGCCTCCACAATAACCCAACATCAACCCACTTGAGATGGTTTGGGATGAGTTGGACCGTAGAGTGAAGGAAAAGCAGCCAACAAGTGCTCAGCATATGTGGGAACACCTTCAAGACTGTTGGAAAAGCATTCCAGGTGAAGCTGGTTGAGAGAATGCCAAGAGTGTGCGAAGCTGTCATCAAGGCTGTAAGGTTCTGTATTTATTTTCTTAGTCAACCTTGAGTTCTGTTTCGTTGTGTTCTTGGACGTAGCCCTGTTTCTTTGTGTTCTATAACGTAGCCCTGTCTTTCATTTTTGTTCATTAATTTCACCTGTGTTAGTTACTCACCTGGTCTTATCAACTCCTTATTTAGTTCAGTTCATTCTGTTTGTGCCTTGGTGAGGTATTGTCCGTTTTGACTCTACTAAACTTTTTCCTAGCCCGTTTGTGAGAAGCAGTTATAGCCTTCAGTCCTAGTTTTGATTCACCTGCCTGTTTGCCTACCTGTGTATGACCATTGCCTGTCTGTGACCACAATTCCTGCCTTCTGCGAAATAAACAGCTGCCGCGCCCTGCGAGTGAATCTACACCTTTTTCTCCCTGAGTATTCACTACAAAGGAAAAGGGTGGCTACTACTGCTAGAATTTAAAATATAAAATGTACTTTGATTTATTGAACACTTTTTTTAGTTGCTAGATGATTCCATTTGTGTTATGTCATAGTTTTGATGTCTTCACTATTATTCTACAATGTAGAAAATAATTTTAAAATATATAAAACCCTTGAATGAGTAGGTATGTCCAATGAAATATTTCTGTATTTAATTTTCAATACGTTTGCACAAAAACATGTTTTCACTTTGTCATTATGGGGTATCGTGTGTAGATGGGTGAGTTTAAAAAAACAAATGTAATCCATTTTGAATTCAGGCTGTAACACAACAAAATGTGGAGTTAAGGGGTGTGAATACTTTCTGAAGGTACTGTGTATGTGTAGTATCAGGAAGTAGACCATAGATATAGAGGGATAGAGAGTAAATGTTGAGGGAATACAGAGGGATTGAGAATAGAGCTGAGTCCATCATTACAGCTGTAGAGAGGAGGAGACACAGGAGGGAGTCTGGGACAACCAGGTTAGTATTGTGGGGAGTAGTGGGAGCTATGTGGGACAATGAAACATGAGGAGAAGAGGGAATGTGAAAGGAGGGGAGGGAAGGAGGGGAGGGAAGAGAAGGTGAGAGGAGTGGCCCTTGTACACTCCCCCTGCTGATCTGAAAGGTCTGGATAGGTTAAATTAATGTAGCTGGAAGGTATTTGTAGGTTAGCATAATCAACCTACCACAGGGCCAGGTACAAGTGTCAACCATTTTATAACAAAGGTATGTTATGCATGAAGCGGGGATTTGGACTGCACAGGTATAGGCATTACCATGTTGCTGATACCTGGAGTCCAGCCATGAATAGGAGAAGGGTAGGGGGAATTGATGGAGAGAAGTGGGTGAAGGGATGAAGATAGGGAGGGATGATGACAGGGACCATAGCCAGAGAGAGCTAGAGAGAGTGAGAGAGAGAGTGAGTGAGAGAGAGAGATAGGACCCAGACCACTCAAAACAGCAGCTTGGGAGTTATTAGCGCTCTCTGATGGAGAGGGTTTACCGTAACAGGCCAAAGGCAATAATCAATGACATGACTGCATTAGATTAACATGTTTCAATTTAGCGTTGTAGCCATTTAATACAAGCAATAATCCACAGCTATTTACTGTGAGGGAATGACTAGGAAATCCTCATATTAAAGAGGGAGTACTGTTGCAGTAAGATTAAATTGATGATTGTGCCAACAGTTTGGGTCTGCTGTAGTCCTCTCTGTTACAGTGCTCTTTGCAGCAGTGTTGTCTGTTGCCGTGCGCCCTATGGGCTCCCAAGTGGTGCAGCGCTCTGAGGCACTGCATCTCAGTGCAAGAGGCGTCACTGCAGTCCCTGGTTTGAATCCAGGCTGCATCACATCCGTCTGTGATTGGGAGTCCCATAGGGCGGCACACAATTGGCCCAGTGTCGTCCGGGTTAGGCCAGGGTAGGCCATCATTGTAAATAAGAATTAGTTCTTAACTGATTCTTAACTGCCTAGTTAAATAAAATGTTTTATTAAATTCAGTGCTCTCTGTTGCAGTGCTCTCTGTTTCAGTGCTCTTTGCTGCAGTGCTCATTGCTGCAGTGCTCTCTGTTGCAGTGCTCTCTGCTGCAGTGCTCTCTGTTGCAGTGCTCTCTGTTGCAGTGCTCTCTGCTGCAGTGCTCTTTGTTGCAGTGCTCTCTGCTGCAGTGCTCTCTGTTGAAGTGCTCTCTATTGCAGTGCTCTCTGTTGCAGTGCTCTCTGCTGCAGTGCTCTTTGTTGCAGTACTCTCTGCTGCAGTGCTCTCTGTTGAAGTGCTCTCTATTGCAGTGCTCTCTGTTGCAGTGCTCTTATCTGTAGTGCTCTCTGGTACAGTGCTTTCTGTTGCAGTGCTCTCTGTTGCAGTGCTCTTATCTGTAGTGCTCTCTGGTACAGTACTTTCTGTTGCAGTGCTCTCTGTTGCAGTGCTCCAGCAGAAAACATTAACCTCTAGCAGCCTTCCTCAGATTCACATCTATGACATTAAGCTGTAAAACCTCTCATGTTGATGTGATTATTATTTTGAATCGGTCAAGAGGGAGGATGTGAGGGATGATCGTTGGTCATGATTCCATTCAGGGTCGGGCGAGAGGCACAGGGTGTATTGCAAACTCACCTCACAACGTTGCACCTAAGGCCTGAACCAGGGTCATATTTCCCTATAACCAAGAAAATAAACATGATTTAAGAGAGTTAAGTGAAAATAGTGCACAGTGACAGCTGTTTGGGTTCCATGACAATCAACAATGTCATAGTGAGAAGCAGACAAGCCTGGCCTATAGAGAGTATTGAATCATAATTACCTCAGTAGCTAACCTACTGCTTTGGCCAAGTGCCAATTATTCAATGCAAAGTAGATAATCAGATTCTAATAACATGTCCTCGACTTTATTTGTCCACTTATTAGTATTAAGGCTAAAACATGCCATCATTAGATACATCCCACATACATCCAGTACGTCACACTGCAGACACAGATGCTGGTCCTGTCTGCCTTGTACATAGAGGTCACATTAGTGATGATATGCAGAGAGCAGACAGCTCTGAACCATACAGTACAGTGGTCATGTCTGGAAGAGGGAGCCTGATGTATAGTGTCTCACTGGAACCCAGAGGATAGGAAGGGTGCAATATTGTATATTGGTCTTGGTCATGGGGATGTATCAGATTAGATGTGCATGTGACTCAGGGTTTCCCTATGAGGATTACATCTTATATCACATGTACAGTATGGAAGGTTTTTTGTCTTAGTAGTTGTCATGTGATAGATATCAGCTCAAGCTATGTCCCTCTCTCCCATGCAGGTCTCTCACCCAGCCCTTCTCTCATGTCACCGGGACGTCACCATGGCGATGTTTAGCGGATCTGAACGCTTCTTCTGGAATGACTCGGAACAGGTTCCGGAAGACCTCCGCCTCCAGCGGAATTCCTCTGGTGGTTGGGAGGAGGATACGGAGCGTAACTACTACGCCATGCTGTACTCCCTGCTCATCCTGGCCATCGTGTTTGGCAACGTGCTGGTGTGTCTGGCTGTGGTGCGGGAGAGGTCCCTACAGACCACCACCAACTACCTAGTGGTGAGCCTGGCTGTAGCTGACCTGCTGGTGGCCTCGCTTGTCATGCCCTGGGCCGTATACCTGGAGGTGAGGGTCCACTGGGTGGGGGTGACAGGGATACGTTGGGGAGGGAGGGTATTTGGAGGTGAGGGTCGACCTGTGTGGGTGGACCAGGGATAGGTTGGGGAGGGAGGGTATTAGGAGATAAAGCAGGTTCGGAGCAGGGATGGTGGTGGTCTTGCCAACTCCTATTGTAATTGGCGTGACAATGTCCATAGGACCATAGGAGTTGGCCAGCATAACAATATCTCTTTGTTGGGAATGTCCGTTGGGAATGTTTAGGGCTGGGATGTTTTTCTTGGTCAGGTCCCAGGGTTAGAAACACTCCTCAGACCTACTCATGTTATATAAACTACTGAAAGAGACACAGTTTGTGACACTGGATGGCTTTGGGATTGACAGGAAGGGGAGGGGATGTGTTCACTTTGAGTTTTCATTCTTTTCAATGAATTACAGTGCATTCTGAAAGTATTCAAACTCCTTGACTTTTTCCACATTTTGTTACGTTACAGCCTTATTCTAAAATGGATTGAATAGTTTTTTCCCCTCATCAATCTGCACAAAATACCCCATAATGACAAAGCAAAAACAGGTTTTTCGAAATGTTTGCAAATATGTAAAAAATAAAATATATTAAAACTGAAATATCACATTTACATAAGTATCCAGACCCTTTACTCAGTACTTTGTTGAAGCACCTTTGGTAGCGATTACAGCCTTGAGTCTTCTTGAGTATGATGCTACAAGCTTGGCGCACCTGTATTTGGGGAGTTTCTAAAAATTATTCTCTACAGATCCTCTCGGTCAGGTTGGATGGGGAGCGTCGCTGCACAGCTATTTTCAGGTCTCTGTGTGCTGTCTGCTTAGGGTCGTTGTCCTGTTGGAGGGTGAAACTTCGCCCCAGTCTGAGGTCCTGAGTGCTCTGTAGCAAGTTTTCATTAAGGATCTCTCTGTACTTTGCTCCGTTCATGTTTCCCTCGATCCTGACTAGTCTCCTAGTACCTGCCTCTGAAAAACATCCCCAGAGCATGATGCTGCCACCACCATGCTTCACCGTAGGGATGGTGTCAGGTTTCCTCCAGATGTGACATTTAGGATTCAGGTCAAAGAGTTCAATATTGATTTCATCAGACCAGAGAATCTTGTTTCTCATGGTCTGAGTCCTTTAGGTGCCTTTTGGCAAACTCCTAGCGGACTGTCATGTGCCTTTTACTCAGGAGTGGCTTTTGTCTGCCCACTCTACCATAAAGGCCTGATTGGTAGAGTGCTGCAGAGATGGTTGGCCTTCTGGAAGTTTCTCCCATCTCCACATTGGAACTCTGGAGCTCTGTCAGAGTGACCATCAGGTTCTTGGTTACCTCCCAGACCAAGGCCCTTCTCCCCCGATTGCTCAGTTTGGCCAGGTGGCCAGCTCCAGGAAGAGTCTTGGTGGTTCCAAACTTCTTCCCATTAAGAATGATAGAGGTCCCTGTGTTCTTGGGGACCTTCAATGCAGCAGACATTTTTTGGTAGTCTTTCTTGACACAATCCTGTCTCAGAGCTCTACAGACAATTCTTTTGACCTCGTGGCTTGGTATTTGCTCTGACATATACTGTCAACCTTATATAGACGTATATTTATCTTTCCAAATCATGTCCAATCAATTGATCTTACCACAGGTGGACTCCAATCAAGTTGTAGAAACGTATATCAAGGATGATTAATGGAAACAGGATATACCTGAGCTCAGTTTAAATGTACATTTATTTATTTATTTATTTATTTTTAAACCTATTTTCGCTTTGTCATTATGTGGTATTGTGTGTAGATTGATGAGGGGAAAAAATTATTTAGTCCATTTTAGAATAAGGCTGTAACGTAACAAAATGTGTAATAAGGGAAAGGGTCTGAATACCTTCCCGAATGCACTGTACATGTGAGAGATGGAGGAAGGATAGGGCAAAGAGATGGAGGAAGGATAGGACAGGGAGATGGAGGAAGGATAGGACAGGGAATGGAGGAAGGATAGGGCAGGGAGATGGAGGAAGGATTGGGCAGGGAGATGGAGGAAGGATAGGACAGGGAGATGGAGGAAGGATAGGACAGGGAGATGGAGGAAGGATAGGAAAGGGAGATGGAGGAAGGATAGGACAGGGAGATGGAGGAAGGATAGGACAGGGAGATGGAGGAAGGATAGGACAGGGAGATGGAGGAAGGATAGGGCAGGGAGATGGAGGAAGGATTGGGCAGGGAGATGGAGGAAGGATAGGACAGGGAGATGGAGGAAGGATAGGAAAGGGAGATGGAGGAAGGATAGGGCAGGGAGATGGAGGAAGGATAGGACAGGGAGATGGAGGAAGGATAGGGCAGGGAGATGGAGGAAGGATAGGACAGGGAGATGGAGGAAGGATAGGACAGGGAGCTGGAGGAAGGATAGGACAGGACAGGGAGATGGAGGAAGGATAGGACAGGGAGATGGAGGAAGGATAGGACAGGGAGATGGAGGAAGGATAGGACAGGGAGATGGAGGAAGGATAGGACAGGGAGATGGAGGAAGGATAGGACAGGGAGATGGAGGAAGGATAGGACAGGGAGATGGAGGAAGGATAGGACAGGACAGGGAGATGGAGGAAGGATAGGACAGGGAGATGGAGGAAGGATAGGACAGGGAGATGGAGGAAGGATAGGACAGGACAGGGAGATGGAGGAAGGATAGGACAGGGAGATGGAGGAAGGATAGGACAGGACAGGGAGATGGAGGAAGGATAGGGCAGGGAGATGGAGGAAGGATAGGACAGGGAGATGGTCATGTTATTACTTTGAGTTTCTCCCTTATAGGGTGTGAGGGGTGTGGTGATACATTCAGTGACTGTGAGTGGCTGGAAGATATTGATGCCTATTGCTTCTAAGAATGTTTTATCTTCCTATATGCTCCACATAATTGTCCCCTGTTAGGAGTGTTACTGAAATGAATTTAGAGAGGTATAGTCAGTGGGGGTTGTTTCGTCCATTAGATATAATTCTTGGCTTGGGGGACTGGAGGAAGATAAAGTGTTGATGTGTTCATTTTGAATTGGTCAAGAGGGAGGACGTGAGGGATAATCGTTGGTCATGATTCAATTCAGGGTCGGGCGAGAGGCACAGGGTGCTATTGCAAACTCAACTCAACTTGCACCTAAGGCCTGAACCAGGGTCAGATTTCTCTATAACCTCAACCATGTGGAGTTGAGAAAATATACATTATTTAAGAGAGTTAAGTGAAAATAGTGCACTGTAACAGCTGTTTGGGTTCCATGACAATCAACAGTGTCATAGTGAGAAGCAGACACAAGCCTGGCCTATAGAGAGTCTTGAATCATAATTACCTCAGTAGTTAACTTACTGCTTGATGACGAGTTTCTCACACTACTGGCCTATCTGGGTGATGTTTTTTCTCTCCTGAATGATCTGAATCTAGGATTACAGGGACTCTCCGCAACTATATTCAATGTGCGGGACAAAATTGAGGCTGTGATTAAGAAGTTGGAGCTCTTCTCTGTCTGCATTAACAAGGACAACACACAGGTCTTTCCATCAAGTTTACGGACAATGTCAAATGTGGTATAGCGAAGCACCTGAGTGAGTTGGGTGTGTAATTACGCAGGTACTTTCCCGAAACGGATGACACAAACAACTGGATTCGTTATCCTTTTCATGCCCTGACTCCAGTCCACTTACCAATATCTGAACAAGAGAGACTCATTGAAATTGCAATAAGCGGTTCTGTGAAAATGTAATTTAATCAGAAGCCACTGCCAGATTCCTGGATTGGGCTGCGCGCGGAGTATCCTGCCTTGGCAAATCGCACTGTTAAGACACTGATGTCCTTTGCAACCACGTACGTATGTGAGAGTGGATTCTCGGCCCTCACTAGCATGAAAACTAAATACAGGCACAGACTGTGTGTGGAAAATGATTTAAGACTGAGACTCTCTCCAATACAACCCAACATTGCAGAGTTATGTGCATCCTTTCAAGCACACCCTTCTCGTTAACCTGTGGTGAGTTATTCACAATTTTCGACAGCAGGAAGAATTAAGTCCACCACAATAGTATGGGACTTGCCTGTCCTAGCCACTCGGTAGCTCACCATATAGGACGCTTCTAGCCCCTTCTTATTAATGGTATCTGTTGCTTTTATACATGTCTTACTACTCGTAATTTGTCTTAATTCTCACTCAAAAAACTCCTGTGGCTTATTTTTCACATTGGAATTTTTTGTTTCTAAATGTCTGAGCAAGAGTGAAGGTTTCATCGAGTTGTGAGATACTACTTTTGGACATATAACACACTGTGGCTGAGGAAAGGCACTACTCCCAATATAAGTGAACTCCAAACAAATGTAGTTCTCATCATATTTGTGCCTCTTCGATGGTCCAACGTCCCTGTTTGTTGTTCGGTGCTTTCCCGGGTAGCCGAAGGGCTGCAACTGATTCACAACTGTCAGTGTCCATGCTAGCTGGGCTAACCACAAATGTAAAATTACTGATGCTAGCATTGGATGTGCTCGTGGAAGCAGACCAACTTGTGTCGTCGACAGGTGCAGGTGTAGAACTGCTGGTAGTAGCAGTACTATCTGTAGAGCTGGTATGTGTTTCTATGGACACGGGCCTTACTTTTTTTTTAACCATTTATCATAAACGGAATGAGCAGCAGCTACGTTTGGTTACATAAGGACCGTTAGTGGAATTCCCGCGAGAGAGTAATGGTTAATGTGATTGGATATTCATTATTTGACTTTGCTACCTGTTTTGGATTTGAACTTGCAACCTTTCGTTTACTAGTCCAACGCTCTAACCACTAGGCTACCCTGCCGCCCCATAATAGTGAAGACATCTAAACTATGAAATAACACATATGGAATCATGTAGAAACCAAAAAAGTATTAAACACATCCAAATATATTTTATATTTGAGATTCTTCAAAGTAGCCACCCTTTGCCTTGATGACAGGTTTGCACACTCTTGGCATTCTCTCATCAAGCATCACCTGGAATGCTTTTCCAACAGTCTTGAAGGAGTTCCCACATATGTTGAGCACTTGTTGGCTGCTTTTCCTTCACTCTGCGGTCTGACTCACCCCAAACCATCTCAATTTGGTTGAGGTCGGGGGATTGTGCAGGCAGGGTCATCTGATGCAGCATTCCATCACTCTCCCTCTTGGTAAAATAGCCCTTACACAGCCTGGAGGTGTGTTGGGTCATTGTCCTGTTGAAAAACAAATGATAGTCCCACTAAGCACAAACCAGATGGGATGGTGTATTGATGCAGAATGCTGTGGTACCCATACTGGTTAAGTGTGCCTTGAATTCTAAGTAAATCACAGAAAGTGTCACCAGCAAAGCACCCCCACACCATAACACTTCCTTCTCCATGCTTCACGGTGGGAAATATACATGCAGATTTCATCCGTTCACCCACAACGTGTCTCACGAAGACACAGCGGTTGGAACCAAAAATCTCTAATTTGGACTCCAGACCAAAGGATACATTTCCACTGGTTTAATGTCCATTGCTCGTGTTGCTTGGCCCAAGCAAGTCTCTTCTTCTTATTGGTGTCCTTTAGTTGTGGTTTCTTTGCAACAATTCGACCATGAAGGCCTGATTCACACAGTTTCCTCTGAACAGTTGATGTTGCGATGTCTGTTACTTGAACTCTGTGAAGCATGTATTTGGGCTGCAATTTCTGAGGCTGGTAACTCTAATGAATTTATCCTTCCATTCCTGTGGCCGTCCTCATGAGAGCCAGTTTCATCATATCGCTTAATGGTTTTTGCATTCATGTCTTAAAGTAATGATGGACTGTCGTTTTTCTTTGCTTATTTGAGCTGTTCTTGCCATAATATGGACTTGGTCTTTTACCAAATAGGGCAGTCTTCTGTACACCCCCCCCCCCCCCCCCCCCCCCCACCTTGTCACAACACAACACAACTCAAACGCATTAAGAAGTAAAGAAATTCCATAAATTAACTTTTAATAAGGCACACCTGATAATTGAAATGCATTCCAGCTGACTACCTCATGAAGCTGGTTGAGAGAATTCCAAGTGGGTGCAAATCTGTCATCAAGGCAAAGGGTGGCTATTTGATGAATCTCAAATATAAAATATATCTTGATTTGTTTAACACTTTTTTGGTTACTACATGATTCCATATGTGTTATTTCATAGTTTTGATGTCTTGACTATTATTTTACAATGTAGAAAATAGTAAAAATAAAGATAAACCCTTGAATGAGTAGGTGTTCTAAAACTTCTGACCGGCAGTGTATTTTTTATTTAAAAAAAAACTTGAATCACATTTTTATTTGGCGTACCCCCGACAAAATTGCGCGTACCCCTGGGGGTTCGCGTACCCCCGTTTGGGAATACCTGAATTAGAGGATAGGAAGGATGCATGTGGATGGGGGGTATATGTCAGGCGCTGCAGCTCAGAACACATTTATCTCTGTCAGACAGTTGTTATCACGTATTATAGCACCTAAGGGAAGGCCTGTCTGAGCAGCACTATCTATCTGGGTGAGGCAGGCTGGAACTGGGACTGTGTAATTGTACTTTCAAGGGTTTGAACGTGGGTGGCATAATTGGACAGAGAAAGAGAGAGGGAGGGAGCAAAAGAGAGAGGGAGGAAAAGAGAGAGAGAGAATAATTTATTTGATGTGTGTTGTTGATTATGAAGAATGATGATTGATATGGATAATGATGATAATCATGATGATACTGATGAAGCTGTGTGAATGTGTGTGTCGTGTGACCCTGCGTTACCTGTCCAGGTGGTCGGAGGGGCGTGGCTCTTCAGCAGGATGTACTGTAACATCTTTGTCACCTTGGATGTCATGATGTGTACCGCCAGCATTCTCAACCTGTGTGCTATCAGCATTGACAGGTAAGACGCTCTGCGTGCGTGTGTGTGTCTGTTTCTTTGTGTCCGTGTGTGTGAGAGTGTGCGCGTGTCTGAGTTTCTTTTTGAAAGAGAAAGTGGGCATATACTATACGAGTGACTTAGTGTGTGTGTGTGCGTGTGTGTGCGTGTGTGTGTGTGTGTGTGTGTGTGTGTGTGTGTGTGTGTGTGCGTGCGTGCGCACGCGTGCGTGCGTGCGTGTGTGTGGTAGACTTTATATATAGTACTATTTGTCATTACTGCACCTCCAGTTGGCTTGATGTTGAGTTGTCAGGTTCAGAGAGCATGTCTACTTTCTTCAAATGAGCCTTAAATATTTGTGCTGGAGGGATGTGCCTGTACCCTCTAGGTTAGCAAATTGTATAATGTTGTAAACTACTTCCCATGTTTACTGTTGATGTGCATTGGGCATGTACATTATTTATCTGCTTAGTTTTCCAGCTCATGTATAAGTTAATATTTAATGTTCATAATGTGTGTGTGGAGAGTGAAAGCGTAGGGTTATTCTCTGTTTATGTGCATCTTTATACTGAAAATCACTCATTAGCAGGTTACCCTGACAGGTGATTCATTAAGTCCTTCACCTGGGTGTGAAGTCTGTGTGTGTGTGTGTGTGTGTGTGTGTGTGTGTGTGTGTGTGTGTGTGTGTGTGTGTGTGTGTGTGTGTGTGTGTGTGTGTGTGTGTGTGTGTGTGTGTGTGTGTGTGTGTGTGTGCGTGCGTATGTATGTGTTTGCGTGTGTGTATGAGTGAGCGAGCGAGAGAGAGAGAGAGAGAGAGAGAGAGAGAGAGAGAGAGAGAGAGAAAAGAAAGAAAGAGCGATAAAGAGAGAGACAGAGAGAAAGACAGAGAGCTGATCTGTTTAAAGGTCCAGTTTACAGCCTGTGTGTTACACTGTACGGATGCAATTACATTAGCTGTCCCAATGATGTATCACTGCTCTCCCAAGCAGACATCACATCTGTATTATTATCATCCATGTTTTCCAGAAACACCTGGGGCATATATGTTTTTGATAGAATGCTTTCACCAATATGGTCCCGCTTTAAATGACGTGCAGCTTATAAAAGCTTCATAAAGCCTTCATAAAGCCTTCATAAACATAACATAAATGTGTCACAAATCATCTATAACCGTATGTCATGCTCTATAAAGGGTTTATAAATGTGGCATAACTGTGTGACATAACCACCAATGTCAAATGTGACATAACTATGTAAAATATGACATAAACTTGTGCTTAATAAAAGGGTGGCATAAGCACTGTTTAATAAAGTATTTATTAAGTATATTGAATTGAGGCTTCACAAAGCATTCATAACCTTGTCATGCACCTAGGTAGAGCATTGCAACACCAGGATAGTGGACCACCCATACGTATAAATGTATGCACGCATGGCTGTAAGTCGCTTTGCATGAAAGCGTCTGCTAAATGGCATATATTATTTTATATTATATTATTCTAAAACATTTCTAGGATGGCTCAACCTCTTTTCCCCCCTGGGTGCATAGACAATATTGGACCTGACCTCAACTTTACCCAAAATGCTGTGCTGTGTGATGACACACGCTCTAAAGTGAAATCATTGGCCTTTTAAAATCTGTTTTTATTTTTTGTGTAATTTGTTTTTTTCCCCAAATTCCGTTTTCTCGTTTCCCCACAGTTTGTTTCACACGTTTTTAATAGAAAAACAACTGAATTGGATTTTCTGTGTTCACAGCAATGCATAAAACACATCAGGGGATAACTTTTGGGGTCTGGGAAAAATCAAAGAAACTTTTGAGAGTAGTTACCCTTTCATTCATGTGGTGTTTCTGTAGAGCAGTAAGCTCACGTGATGCAGTTTGCAACTCAAATGCCCACTTGTGCTACCACTGGACAGCGAAAAACAAGTAAGTTAACCTTTATTTATTGTAATTGAAATTAGTTTGTAGTAGTTAAGTGTTGAGTTAGATTATATAAATCAAATCCAATTTTATATTTGATACATAGATAGCTACCATAGCTACCTCAATTGTCATTTCAAATAATTTGTGACAAAATAGCCATTTCTAGCTAATGTTAGCAGCATAAGCTAGCTAGTTAGCTATACCAATACAACATTTAGCTTGCTAGCAGGCTCAGCTAAATACAAATCTCCCTAGATACAGCCACGTCTCATAGTCAAGTCATTAGATTTGTGAATTAAAGAGGAATATAATAATACGAATCAAACTAAGTTTCCCATCTCCTCATTTAGAGTATTTATTGTGCATCACAGAAATGCCCTTACCCAGATGGTGAGACAAATGCATTTCTTAACAGACCTGCTACCCTTACCCAGATGGTGAGACAAATGCATTTCTTAACAGACCTGCTACCCTTACCTAGATGGTGAGACAAATGCATTTCTTAACAGACCTGCTACCCTTACCCAGATGGTTAGACAAATGCATTTCTTAACAGACCTGCTACCCTTACCCAGATGGTGAGACAAATGCATTTCCTAACAAAAATGCCCTTACCCAGATGGTGAGACAAATGCATTTCCTAACAAAAATGCCCTTACCCAGATGGTGAGACAAATGCATTTCCTAACAGACCTTCTAACTTTCTTTGTTGTTAGGTTGGAACCAACATGCAGTACCTCCAGCAGAGGCAAGGACCATTTGTCCGCCAGCTCAGGAACAAGATACGCTATTCACTGCCCTGTGTAATGTTTAGTAATTGCATTGCTGGACCTTTTTAAATAACGTATTTGATTGATTTAAAAATGTAAAAATAAGAGGAAATGTATGGTTTAAACTCGTCTTTAATGTTTATTTGTTTTAGCTGTTAGTGATAATTCCCTAGGTGTTAATACATTTAGCCTTTATGTATGTGTTATGAATGAATGAAGGTCTGAATTTATAATAAGTACAGCGTCATATGATATAAGGCATTTATGAATGCGTTATAAGTTATCAGAGCGGTCTGACTCTAAAGCAAGTACATCGTCATGCAATGTAGAGTCTTTATAGATGTGTTATGAGTAGGGCTGTGGCGGTCACATATTTCCATCAGCCGGTGATCGCCAAGCAAATAACTGTCAGTCTCATGGTAATTGGCCATGAATTAACATAAACACATTTAGCATCTCCTGGCTTCCACACATAGACTACAAGCTAATACTGAACATCTACATTTTAAAAAGTATAATAAATCAATGTAGTATGGCCTACACTTTCACAATAAATCCATTATTTATTTTAGACAGGTCTAAAGAAGCATGATATAAAGAAAATGTAGTCTATTTCAGAAGAAAAGAATAGCATACTCTGAGTTGTCGTTATGTTAGATCCTGATCTTACACTAGTTCATTTAGCAGACAAGATGTGCTTAGAATTCCAGGGCATTATTTTATAATATGAAGAATACAATTGAGCAAAGCTGAATAAAATATAAAGGATATGTTCTCCAAACGATTTGGAGTGCGAACATGCAGCTATTCTGTGTTGTATGGTTAACAAAGAAATAGGTATTCCTATATGCTTCATTTAGTGTTGTTAATATAACGTTAGTTGTTCTACAAATGTTGGGCTATACGTTTTGATGTGTAATACATTGTTACGGACGACACTACAGTGGTAGGCTTGCTTACCAACAACGACGAGACGGCCTACAGGGAGGAGGTGAGGGCCCTCGGAGTGTGGTGTCAGGAAAATAACCTCACACTCAACGTCAACAAAACTAAGGAGATGATTGTGGACTTCAGGAAACAGCAGAGGGAGCACCCCCCTATCCACATCGATGGGACAGTAGTGGAGAGGGTAGTAAGTTTTAAGTTCCTCGGCGTACACATCATAGACAAACTGAATTGGTCCACCCACACAGACAGCATCGTGAAGAAGGCACAGCAGCGCCTCTTCAACCTCAGGAGGCTGAAGAAATTTGGCTTGTCACCAAAAGCACTCACAAAATTCTACAGATGCACAATCGAGAGCATCCTGTCGGGCTGTATCACCGCCTGGTACGACAACTGCTCCACCCACAACCGTAAGGCTCTCCAGAGGGTAGTGAGGTCTGCACAACGCATCACCTGGGGCAAACTACCTGCCCTCCAGGACACCTACACCACCCGATGTCGCAGGAAGGCCATAAAGATCATCAAGGACAACAACCACCCGAGCCACTGCCTGTTCACCCCGCTATCATCCAGAAGGCAATGTCAGTACAGGTGCATCAAAGCAGGGGCCGAGAGACTGAAAAACAGCTTCTATCTCAAGGCCATCAGACTGTTAAACAGCCACCACTAACATTGAGTGGCTGCTGCCAACACACTGACTCAACTCCAGCCACTTTAATAATGGGAATTGATGGAAATTGATGTAAAATATATCACTAGCCACTTTAAACAATGCTACTTAATATAATGTTTACATACCCTACATTATTCATCGTATATGTATGTACTGCACTCTATATCATCTACTGCATCTTTATGTAATACATGTATCACTAGCCACATTAAACTATGCCACTTTGTTTACATACCCTACATTACTCATCTCATATGTATATACTGTACTCGATACCATCTACTGCATCTTGCCTATGCCGTTCTGTACCATCACTCATTCATATATCTTTATGTACATATTCTTTATCCCTTTACACTTGTGTAGTAGTTTTGGAATTGTTAGGTTAGATTACTCGTTGGATATTACTGCATTGTCGGAACTAGAAGTACAAGCATTTCGCTACACTTGCATTAACATCTGCTAACCACGTGTATGTGACAAATACAATTTGATTTGATTTTATTGATTTGATTTGATGCGACTCTAATGATGATTTGAAAAAAGTTGCTTGAAAGACATGTTTTCTTTGTGCAGGCTGTACACACTATATCCTTCACTCATTCACAATTTGACAAGCACTTGATAATGTCTAGAATTTCACGGCGGCATCCCCTTGTGTGGCCATAATGCACCCTAAAAAAACATGCCTTTTGCAGCCAGTGGCCATTGTGCCCTTCTCCATGCGCTCCAGTACCTCTCACTCACATGGCTCTCCGTCAGTGATCGTGTGTTTCTCACAGGCTATGAGTGAAGACAGACATCGGGGACGCAACTGCTCTTGTCCTTATCCAATTCTGAGATGCATATTGAAGATATTGGAAGAACTGTCCACATTTCCTGTTCATCAGCCAACAAGATGAGTAGACCTAACGAACAGCAAAAGCACTAGCCTATGTCAATCTACTATCCTCCATAGTACAAAAGTCAACCTATTCTATTCTGTGCGAGAAATAAATATTCCAAAGTGATCACAAATGCAATTATGCATAGAATATTTTTATTATAAAGGTGCATTTGTATGATGAAAATTGTTTTCCCCAAACTTGAAATTTAGGCGCTGCTTATGTATGCCAGTTAAGTGCTTAATTTTGAGATGTTATGTGGCCACTTTAGTTGTGATACAAATCTTATTAAAACATATAGGCCTATGGGCTAGTCCTACAATGAGGCGTGCGACTATGATTAGAAAA